>NW_024037535.1:13179-184863 GCF_015832195.1 Motacilla alba alba
GTGGAAACCCAGGAAGCAGCCGGCCCCGGAGGGCTGAGGGACTACCTGGTACTGACAAATGCTTCTCTCTGCGAAAAGAAAACCCACTACCCCACATTCCTGGTCTCAGATTGCAGAGCTCCATGGGCACTCTCAAAGCAGCCCAAGTTGGCACAGGTGGCAGCTTGTCCCTAGGCGGCATTTTCAGATTCGTGGAAATCCAGCTGGCAGCCTGCCCCTGTGGAACAAGGGCCTACCTGGTAATGACAGAGGCTTCTGCCCGGGAAAACAAACCCACCAGCCCACTTTTCTGGTCTCAGATTGCAGAGCTCCATGGGCACTCTCAAAGCAGCCCGAGTTGGCACGGGTGGCAGCTTGTCCCTGGGCGGCATCTTGATATTCGTGGAAATCCAGCAGGCAGGCGGCCCCGAAGGCCCGAGGGCCTACCTGGCACTGCAAATGCTTATGCCCGGGAAAATAAAACCCACAACCCCACGTTCCTGGTGTCAGATTGCAGAGCTTCCTGGGCATTCTCAAAGCAGCCCAAGTTGGCACAGGTGGCAGCTTGTCCCCGAGCGGCATCTTCAGAAATGTGGCAATCCAGCCGGCAGCCTGCTCCTGAGGAACAAGGCCCTACCTGGTACTGACAAAGGCTTCTGCACGAGAAAATAAAAGCCATAACCCCACGTTCCTGGTCTCAGATTGCAGAGTTCCATGGGCACTCTCAAAGCAGCCAGAGTTGGCACAGGTGGCAGCTTGTCCCTGGGCGGCATTTTTAGATTCGTGGAAATCCAGGCAGCAGCCTGCCCCTGAGGAACAAGGCCCTACCTGGTACTCACAAAGGCTTCTTCCCTGGGAAACGAAACCCACCAGCCCGCGTTCCTGGTCTCAGTTTTCAGAGCTCCATGGGCACCCTCCAAGCAGCCCAAGTTGGCACAGGTGGCAGCTTGTCCCTGGGTGGCATCTTCAGAAATGTGGAAATCCAGCCGGCAGCCTGCCCCTGAGGAACAAGGCCCTACCTGGTACCGACAAAGGCTTCTGCACGAGAAAATAAAAGCCATAACCCCACGTTCCTGGTCTCAGACTGCAGAGCTCCATGGGCACTCTCAAAGCAGCCCGAGTTGGCACAGGTGGCAGCTTGTCACTGGGCGGCATCTGGGTATTCGTGGAATTGCAGTGGGCAGCCGGCCCAGAGTGACTGAGGGCCTAGCTGGTACTGACAAAGGCTTCTGCCCGGGGAACCAAATTTCGTCAACCCACGTTCCTGGGGTCAGTTTGCAGAGTTCCATGGGCACTCTCATAGCGGCCCGAGTTGGCACAGGTGGCAGCTTGTCCCAGGGCGGCATCTTGATATTCGTGGAAACCCAGGAAGCAGCCGGCCCAGGAGGGCTGAGGGACTACCTGGTACAGAGAAAGGGTTCTCTCTGGGAAAACAAAACCCAGAACCCCACGTTCTAGGTCTCAGATTTCAGAGCTCCATGGGCACTCTCAAAGCAGCCCGAGTTGGCACAGGTGGCAGCTTGTCCCTTGGCGGCATTTTCAGATTCGTGGAAATCCAGCCAGCAGCCTGCCCCTGAGGAACAAGGCCCTACCTGGTACTCACAAAGGCTTCTTCCCTGGGTAACGAAACCCACCACCCCGCGTTCCTGGTCTCAGTTTTCAGAGCTCCATGGGCACCCTCCAAGCAGCCCAAGTTGCCACAGGTGGCAGCTTGTCCCTGGGCGGCATCTTGATATTCGTGGAAATCCAGTAGGCTGCCAGCCCAAAAGGGCCGAGGGCCTACCTGGTAAAGACAGAGGCTTCTGCCCGGGAAAACAAAACCCACAACCCCACGTTCCTGGTCTCAGATTGCAGAGCTCCATGGGCACTCTCAAAGCAGCCCAAGTTGGCACAGGTGGCAGCTTGTCCCTGGGCGGCATCTTGATATTCGTCAAAATCCAGCGGGCAGCCGGCCACGAAGGGCCAAGGGCCTACCTGGTACTGACAAAATGCTTCTGCCCGGGGAAACAAAAGCCACAACTGAACGTTACTGGTCTCAGTTTGCGGAGATTCCTGGGCATTCTCAAAGCAGCCCGAGTTGGCACAGGTGGCAGCTTGTCCCTGGGCGGCATCTTGATATTCGTGGAATTCCAGTGGGCAGCCGGCCCAGAGTGGCCGAGGGCCTACCTGGTACTGACAAAGGCTTCTGCCCGGGCAACCAGATTTCGTCAACCCAAGTTCCTGGTCTCAGTTTGCAGAGCTCCATGGGCACTCTCAAAGCGGCCCGAGTTGGCACAGGTGGCAGCTTGTCCCTGGGCGGAATCTTGATATTTGTGGAAACCCCGGAAGCAGCCTGCCCCTGAAGAACAAGGCCCTAACTGGTACTGACAAAGGCTTCTGCCCGGGAAAACCATACCCACAACCCCATGTTCCTGGTCTCAGTTTGCAGAGCTCCATGGGCACTCTCAAAGCAGCCCGAGTTGGCACAGGTGGCAGCTTGTCCCTGGGTGGCATCTTGATATTCGTGGAAACCCTGCAAGCAGCCTACCCCCAAGGGCGAGGGCCTACCTTGTAATGACAAAGGCTTCTGCCTGGGGAAACAAAACCCACCAGCCCACGTTCCTGGTCTGAAATTACAGAGCTCCATGGACACTCTCAAAGCAGCCCGAGTTGGCACAGGTGGCAGCTTGTCCCTGGGCGGCATCTTGATATTCGTGGAATTGCGGTGGGCAGCCGGCCCAGAGTGGCCGAGGGCCTACCTGGTACTGACAAATGCTTCTGCCCAGGGAACCAAATTTCGTCAACCCCTGTTCCTGGTCTCAGTTTTCAGAGCTCCATGGGCACTCTCAAAGCAGCCCGAGTTGGCACAGGTGGCAGCTTGTCCCAGGGTGGCATCTTGATATTCGTGGAAACCCAGGAAGCAGCCGGCCCCGGAGGGCTGAGGGACTACCTGGTACTGACAAAGGCTTCTCTCTGGGAAAACAAAACTCACTACCCCACGTTCCTGGTCTCAGTTTGCAGAACTCCATGGGCACTCTCAAAGCAGCCCAAGTTGGCACAGTAGGCAGCTTGTCCCTGGGCAACATCTTGATATCCGGGGAAATTCAGCTGGCAGCCGGCCACGAAGGGCCGAGGGCCTACCGAGTAGTGACAAAGGCTTCTGCCCGGGAAAACAAAACCCAGAACCCCACGTTCTAGGACTCAGTTTTCAGAGCTCCATGGGCACTCTCAAAGCAGCCCGAGTTGGCACAGGTGGCAGCTTGTCCCTGGGCGGCATTTTCAGATTCGTGCAAATCCAGCCGGCAGCCTGCCCCTGAGGAACAAGGCCCTACCTGGTACTGACAAAGGCTTCTGCAGGAGGAAATAAAAGCCATAACCCCACGTTCCTGGTCTCAGATTGCAGAGCTCCATGGGCACTCTCAAAGCAGCCCCAGTTGGCACAGGTGGCAGCTTGTCCCTGGGCAGTACCTTGATATTCGTAGAAATCCAGCAGGCAGACAGACCCGAAGGGCCGAGGGCCTACCTGGTATTGCAAATGCTTCTGCCCGGGAAAATAAAACCCACCACCCCACGTTCCTGGTCTCAGTTTGCAGAGCTCCATGGGCACTCTCAAAGCAGCCCGAGTTGGCACAGGTGGCAGCTTGTCCCTGGGCGGCATCTTGATATTCGTCAAAATCCAGCGGGCAGACGGCCCCGAAGGGCCAAGTGCCTACCTGGTACTGAAAATGCTTCTGCCCGGGGAAACAAAAGCCACAACCGCACGTTACTGGTCTCAGTTTGCAGAGCTTCCTGGGCATTCTCAAAGCAGCCCGAGTTGGCACAGGTGGCAGCTTGTCCCCGAGCGGCATCTTCAGAAACGTGGAAATCCAGCCGGCAGCCTGCCCCTGAGGAACAAGGCCATACCTGGTACTCACAAAGGCTTCTGCACGAGAAAATAAAACCCATAACCCCACGTTCCTGGTCTCAGTTTGCAGAGCTCCATGGGCACTCTCAAAGCAGCGCAAGTTGGCACTGGTGGCTGCTTGTCCCTGGGCGGCATCTTGATATTCGTGGAAATCCAGCAGGCAGACAGACCCGAAGGGCCGAGGGCCTACCTGGTAATGACAGAGGCTTCTGCCCGGGAAAACAAAACCTACCAGCCCACGTTCCTGATCTCAGTTTGCAGAGCTCCATGGGCACTCTAAAAGCAGCCCGAGTTGGCACGGGTGGCAGCTTGTCCCTGGGCGGCATCTTGATATTCGTGGAAATCCAGCAGGCAGACGGCCCAGAAGGGCCGAGGGCCTACCTGGTATAGCAAATGCTTATGCCCGGGAAAATAAAACCCACAACCCCACGTTCCTGGTGTCAGATTGCAGAGCTCCATGGGCACTCTCAAAGCAGCCCGAGTTGGCACAGGTGGCAGCTTGTCCCTAGGCGGCAGTTTCAGATTCGTGGAAATCCAGCTGGCAGCCTGCCCCTGAGGAACAAGGCCCTACCTGGTACTCACAAATGCTTCTTCCCTGGGAAACGAAACCCACCACCCCGCGTTCCTCGTCTCAATTTTCAGAACTCCATGGGCACTCTCCAAGCAGCCCAAGTTGGCACAGGTGGCAGCTTGTCCCTCGTCGGCATCTACAGAAATGTGGAAATCCAGCCGGCAGCCTGCCCCTGAGGAACAAGGCCCTACTAGGTACTGACAAAGGCTTCTGCACGAGAAAATAAAAGCCATAACCCCACGTTCCTGGTCTCAGTTTGCAGAGCTCCATGGGCACTCTCAAAGCAGCCCAAGTTGGCACAGGTGGCAGCTTGTCCCTGGGCAGTACCTTGATATTCGTGGAAATCCAGCAGGCAGACGGACCAGAAGGGCCGAGGGCCTGCCTGGTACTGCAAATGCTTCTGCCCGGGAAAAGAAAACCTACCACCCCACGTTCCTGGTGTCAGTTTGCAGAGCTCTATGGGCATTCTCAAAGCAGCCCGAGTTGGCACAGGTGGCAGCTTGACCCTGGGCGGCATCTTGATATTCATCAAAATCCAGCGGGCAGCCGGCCACGAAGGGCCAAGGGCCTACCTGGTACTGAAAATGCTTCTGCCCGGGGAAACAAAAGCCACAACCGCACGTTACTGGTCTCAGTTTGCGGAGCTTCCTGGGCATTCTCAAAGCAGCCCGAGTTGGCACAGGTGGCAGCTTGTCCCCGAGCGGCATCTTCAGAAACGTGGAAATCCAGGCGGCAGCCTGCCCCAGAGGAACAAGGCCATACCTGGTACTCACAAAATCTTCTGCACGAGAAAATAAAAGCCATAACCGCACGTTCCTGGTCTCAGTTTGCAGAGCTCCATGGGCACTCTCAAAGCAGCCCGAGTTGGCACGTGTGGCAGCTTGTCCCTGCGCAGTACATTGATACTCGTGGAAATTCAGCAGGCAGACAGACCCGAAGGGCCGAGGGCCTACCTGGTAATGACAGAGGCTTCTGCCCGGGAAAACAAAACCTACCAGCCCACGTTCCTGATCTCAGTCTGCAGAGCTCCATGGGCACTCTCAAAGCAGCCCGAGTTGGTAGAGGTGGCAGCTTGTCCCTGGGCGGCATTTTCAAATTCGTGGCATTCTAGTCGGCAGCCAGCCCCTGAGGAACAAGGCCCTACCTGGTGCTGAGAAAGGCTTCTGCACGAGAAAATAAAAGCCATAACCCCACGTTCCTGGTCTCAGATTGCAGAGCTCCATGGGCACTCTCATAGCGGCCTGAGTTGGCACAGGTGGCAGCTTGTCCCTAGGTGGCATTTTCAGATTCGTGGAAATCCAGCTGGCAGCCTGCCCCTGAGGAACAAGGCCCTACCTGGTACTGACAAAGGCTTCTTCCCTGGGAAACGAAACCCACCACCCCGCGTTCCTGGTCTCAGTTTTCAGAACGCCATGGGCACTCTCTAAGCAGCCCTAGTTGGCACAGGGGGCAGCTTGTCCCTCGTCGGCATCTTCAGAAATGTGGAAATCCGGCCGGCAGCCTGCCCCTGAGGAACAAGGCCCTACCTGGTGCTGAGAAAGGCATCTGCACGAGAAAATGAAAGCCATAACCGCACGTTCCTGGTCTCAGTTTGCAGAGCTCCATGGGCACTCTCAAAGCAGCCCGAGTTGGCACGTGTGGCAGCTTGTCCCTGCGCAGTACCTTGATATTCGTGGAAATCCAGCAGGCAGACAGACCCGAAGGGCCGAGGGCCTACCTGGTAATGACAAATGCTTCTGCCCGGGAAAACAAAACCTACCAGCCCACGTTCCTGATCTCAGTCTGCAGAGCTCCATGGGCACTCTCAAAGCAGCCCGAGTTGGCACGGGTGGCAGCTTGTCCCTGGGCGGAATCTTGATATTTGTGGAAACCCAGGAAGCAGCCTGCCCCTGAAGAACAAGGCCCTACCTGGTACTGACAAAGGCTTCTGCCCGGGAAAACCAAACCCACAACCCCATGTTCCTGATCTCAGTTTGCAGAGCTCCATGGGCACTCTCAAAGCAGCCCGAGTTGGCACAGGTGGCCGCTTGTCCCTGGGCGGCATCTTGATATTCGTGGAAACCCAGCAAGCAGCCTACCCCCAAGGGCGAGGGCCTACCTTGTACTGATAGAGGCTTCTGCCTGGGGAAACAAAACCTACCAGCCCACGTTCCTGGTCTCAGATTGCAGAGCTCCATGGGCACTCTCAAAGCAGCCCGAGTTGGCCCAGGTGGCAGCTTGTCCCTGGGCGGCACCTTGATATTCGTGGAAATCCAGTCGGCAGACCGACCCGAAGGGCCGAGGGCCTACCTGGAACTGCAAATGCTTCTGCCCGGGAAAACAAAACCTACCAGCCCACGTTCCTGGTCTCAGATTGCAGAGCTCCATGGGCACTCTCAAAGCAGCCCGAGTTGGCACGGGTGGCAGCTTGTCCCTGGGCGGCATCTTGATATTCGTGGAAATCCAGCAGGCTGCCAGCCCAAAAGGGCCGAGGGCCTACTTGGTTTGAAAATGCTTCTGCCCGGGGAAACAAAAGCCACAACCGCACGTTACTGGTCTCAGTTTGCGGAGCTTCCTGGGCATTCTCAAAGCAGCCCAAGTTGGCACAGGTGGCAGCTTGTCCCCGAGCGGCATCTTCAGAAACGTGGAAATCCAGCCGGCAGCCTGTCCCTGAGGAACAAGGCCCTACCTGGTACTGACAAAGTCTTCTGCACGAGAAAATAAAAGCCATAACCCCACGTTCCTGGTCTCGATTTTAAGAGCTCCATGGGCACTGTCAAAGCAGCCCGAGTTGGCACGTGTGGCAGCTTGTCCCTGGGCAGTACATTGATATTCGTGGAAATCCAGCAGGCAGACAGACCCGAAGGGCCGAGGGCCTACCTGGAAATGACAGCGGCTTCTGCCCGGGAAAACAAAACCTACCAGCCCACGTTCCTGATCTCAGTCTGCAGAGCTCCATGGGCACTCTCAAAGCAGCCCGAGTTGGCACGGGTGGCAGCTTGTCCCTGGGCGGCATCTTGATATTCGTGGAAATCCAGCAGGCAGCCGGCCCCGGAGGGCCGAGGGCCTACCTGGTACTGACAAATGCTTCTTCCCGGGAAAACAAAACCTACCAGCCCACGTTCCTGGTGTCAGATTGCAGAGCTCCATGGGCAATCTCAAAGCAGCCCAAGTTGGCACAGGCGGCAGCTTGTACCTGGGCGGCACCTTGATATTCGTGGAAATGCAGCAGGCAGCCTGCCCCGAAGGGCCAAGGGCCTACCTGGTACTGCAAATGCTTCTGCGTCGGGAAGCAAACCCCACCACCCCACGTTCCTGGTCTCAGTTTGCAGAGCTCCATGGGCACTCTCAAAGCAGCCCGAGTTGGCACAGGTGGCAGCTTGTCCCTGGGCGACATCTTGATATTCTTCAAAATCCAGCGGGCAGCCGGACACGAAGGGCCAAGGGCCTACCTGGTACTGACAAAATGCTTCTGCCCGGGGAAACAAAAGCCACAAACGCACGTTACTGGTCTCAGTATGCGGAGCTTCCTGGGCATTCTCAAAGCAGCCCGAGTTGGCACAGGTGGCAGCTTGTCCCTGGGCGGCACCTTGATATTCGTCAAAATCCAGCGGGCAGCCGGCCACGAAGGGACAAGGGCCTACCTGGTACTGACAAAATGCTTCTGCCCGGGGAAACAAAAGCCACAACCGCACGTTACTGGTCTCAGTTTGCGGAGCCTCCTGGGCATTCTCAAAGCAGCCCGAGTTGGCACAGGTGGCAGCTTGTCCCCGAGCGGCATCCTCAGAAACGTCGAAATCCAGCCGGCAGCCTGCCCCTGAGGAACAAGGCCCTACCTGGTACTGAAAAAGGCTTCTGCACGAGAAAATAAAAGCCATAACCCCACGTTCCTCGTCTCAATTTTCAGAGCTCCATGGGAACTCTCAAAGCAGCCTGAGTTGGCACAGGTGGCAGCTTGTCCCTGGGCAGTACCTTGATATTCGTGGAAATCCAGCAGGCAGACGGACCAGAAGGGCCGTGGGCCTACGTGGGACTGACAGAGGCTTCTGCCCGGGAAAACAAACCTACCTGCCCACGTTCCTGCTCTCAGTTTGCAGAGCTCCATGGGCACTCTCAAAGCCGCCCGAGTTGGCACAGGTGGTAGCATGTCCCTGGGCGGAATCTTGATATTTGTGGAAACCCAGGAAGCAGCCTGCCCCTGAAGAACAAGGCCCTACCTGGTACTGACAAAGGCTTCTGCCCGGGAAAACCAAACCCACAAACCCACGTTCCTGGTCTCAGATTGCAGAGCTCCATGGGCACTCTCAAAGCAGCCCGAGTTGGCGCGGGTGGCAGCTTGTACCTGGGCGGCATCTTGATATTCGTGGAAATCCAGCGGACAGCCGGCCAGAAAGGGCTGAAGCCCTACCTGGTAATGACAAAGGCTTCTGCCCAGGGAACCAAATTTCGTCAACCCATATTCCTGGTCTCAGTTTGCAGAGCTCCATGGGCACTCTCAAAGCAGCCCGAGTTGGCACAGGTGGCAGCTTGTCCCTGGGCGGCACCTTGATATTCGTGAAAATTTAGTCGGCAGAGCGACCCGAAGTGCCGAGGGCCTACCTGGTACTGCAAATGCTTCTGCCCGGGAAAACAAAACCTACCAGCCCACGTTCCTGGTCTCAGATTACAGAGCTCTATGGGTACTCTCAAAGCAGCCCGAGTTGGCACGGGTGGCAGCTTGCCCCTGGACGGCAACTTGATATACGTGAAAATCCAGCGAATAGCCGGCCAGAAAGGGCCGAAGCCCTAGGTGGTACTGACAAAGGCTTCTGCCCAGGGAACCAAATTTCGTCAACCCATGTTCCTGGTCTCAGATTGCAGAGCTCCATGGGCAATCTCAAAGCAGCCCGAGTTGGCACAGGTGGCAGCTTGTCCCTGGGCGGCACCTTGATATTTGTGGAAATCCAGTCGGCAGACCGACCTGAAGGGCCGAGGCCCTACCTGGTACTGCAAATGCTTCTGCCCGGGAAAACAAAACCTACCACCCCACGTTCCTGGTCTCAGTTTGCAGAGCTCCATGGGCACTCTCAAAGCAGCCCGAGTTGGCACAGGTGGCAGCTTGTCCCTGGGCGGCACCTTGATATTCGTGGAAATCCAGTCGGCAGACCGACCCGAAGAGCCGAGGGCCTACCTGGAACTGCAAATGCTTCTGCCCAGGAAAACAAAACCTACCAGCCCACGTTCCTGGTCTCAGATTGCAGAGCTCCATGGGCACTCTCAAAGCAGCCCGAGTTGGCACAGGTGGCAGCTTGCCCGAGGACGGCATCTTGATAGTCGTGGAAACCCAGGAAGCAGCCGGCACAGGAGGGCTGAGGGACTACCTGGTACTGAAATGCTTCTCTCTGGGAAAACAAAACCCAGAACCCCACGTTCTAGGTCTCAGTTTGCAGAGCTCCATGGGCACTCTCAAAGCAGCCCAAGTTGGCACAGGTGGCAGCTTGTCCCTAGGTGGCATTTTCAGATTCGTGGAAATCCAGCAGGCAGCCTGCCCCTGAGGAACAAGGCCCTACCTGGTACTCACAAAGGCTTCTTCCCAGGGAAACGAAACCCACCACCCCGCGTTCCTGGTCTCAGTTTTCAGAGCTCCATGGGCACCCTCCAAGCAGCCCAAGTTGGCACAGGTGGCAGCTTGTCCCTGGGTGGCATCTTCAGATATGTGGAAATCCAGCCGGCAGCCTGCCCCTGAGGAACAAGGCCCTACCTGGTACTGACAAAGGCTTCTGCACGAGAAAATAAAAGCCATAAACCCACGTTCCTGGTCTCAGTTTGCAGAGCTCCATGGGCACTCTCAAAGCAGCCCAAGTTGGCACAGGTGGCAGCTTGTCCCTGCGCAGTACCTTGATATTCGTGGAAATCCAGCAGGCAGACGGATCAGAAGGGCCGAGGGCCTACGTGGGACTGACAGAGGCTTCTGCCCGGGAAAAGAAACCTACCAGCCCACGTTCCTGGTCTCAGTTTTCAGAGTTCCATGGGCACTCTCAAAGCCGCCCGAGTTGGCACAGGTGGCAGCTTGTCCCTGGGTGGCACCTTGATATTCGTGGAAATGCAGCAGGCAGCCTGCCCCGAAGGGCCAAGGGCCTACCTGGTACTGCAAATGCTATGCCCGGGAAAACAAAACACACCAGCCCACGTTCCTGGTCTCAGTTTGCAGAGCCCAATAGGCACTCTCAAAGCAGCCCAAGTTGGCACGGGTGGCAGCTTGTCCCTGCGCGGCCTCTTGATATTTGTGGAAATCCAGCAGGCTGCCCGCCCAAAAGGGCCGAGGGCCTACCTGGTAATGACAGAGGTTTCTGCCCGGGAAAACAAAACCCACCAGCCCACGTTCCTGGTCTCGGATTGCAGAGCTCCATGGGCACTCTCAAAGCAGCCCGAGTTGCCACAGGTGGCAGCTTGTACCTGGGCGGCACCTTGATATTCGTGGAAATCCAGCAGGCAGACAGACCCGAAGGGCCGAGGGCCTACCTGGTAATGACAAATGCTTCTGCCCGGGAAAACAAAACACACCAGCCCACGTTCCTGGTCTCAGTTTGCAGAGCTCCATGGGCACTCTCAAAGCAGCCCGAGTTGGCACAGGTTGCAGCTTGTCCATGGGCGGCATCTTGATATTCGTGGAAATCCAGTGGGCAGCCGGCCCAGAGTGACCGCGGGGCTACCTGATACTGACAAAGGCTTCTGCCCGGGAAAACAAAACCCAC
This sequence comes from Motacilla alba alba, assembly GCF_015832195.1. Taxonomy (NCBI): domain Eukaryota; kingdom Metazoa; phylum Chordata; class Aves; order Passeriformes; family Motacillidae; genus Motacilla; species Motacilla alba. Next base: position 24,326 of record NW_024037535.1, read on the forward strand.
CAGCCCACGTTCCTGGTCTCAGTTTGCAGAGCTCCATGGGCACACTCAAAGCATCCCGAGTTGCCACTGGTGGCAGCTTGTCCCTGGGCGGCATCTTGATATTCGTCAAAATCCAGCGGGCAGCCGGCCACGAAGGGCCAAGGGCCTACCGGGTACTGACAAAGGCTTCTGCCCCGGAAACCAAATTTCATTAACCCACGTTCCTGGTCTCAGATTGCAGAGCTCCATGGGCACTCTCATAGCGGCCTGAGTTGGCACAGGTGGCAGCTTGTCCCTGGGCGGCATCTTGATAGTCGTGGAAACCCAGGAAGCAGCCGGCCCAGGAGGGCTGAGGGACTACCTGGTACTGACAAATGCTTCTCTCTAGGAAAACAAACCCCACCACCCCACGTTCCTGGTCTCAGTTTTCAGAGCTCCATGGGCACTCTCAAAGCAGCCCAAGTTGGCACAGGTGGCAGCTTGTCCCTAGGTGGCATTTTCAGATTCGTGGAAATCCAGCAGGCAGCCTGCCCCTGAGGAACAAGGCCCTACCTGGTACTCACAATGGCTTCTTCCCTAGGAAACGAAACCCACCACCCCGCGTTCCTGGTCTCAGTTTTCAGAGCTCCATGGGAACTCTCCAAGCAGCCCAAGTTGGCACAGGTGGCAGCTTGTCCCTCGTCGGCATCTTCAGAAATGTGGAAATCCAGCCGGCAGCCTGCCCCTGAGGAACAAGGCCCTACCTGGTACTGACAAAGGCTTCTGCACGAGAAAATAAAAGCCATAACCCCACGTTCCTGGTCTCAGATTGCAGAGCTCCATGGGCACTCTCATAGCGGCCTGAGTTGGCACAGGTGCCAGTTTGTCCTGTGCGGCATCTTGATATTCGTGGAAACCCAGGAAGCAGCCGGCCCCGGAGGGCTGAGGGACTACCTGGTACTGACAAATGCTTCTCTCTGCGAAAAGAAAACCCACTACCCCACGTTCCTGGTCTCAGATTGCAGAGCTCCATGGGCACTCTCAAAGCAGCCCAAGTTGGCACAGGTGGCAGCTTGTCCCTGGGCGGCATTTTCAGATTCGTGCAAATCCAGCCGGCAGCCTGCCCCTGAGGAAAAAGGCCCTACCTGGTACTGACAAAGGCTTCTGCAGGAGGAAATAAAAGCCATAACCCCACGTTCCTGGTCTCAGATTGCAGAGCTCCATGGGCACTCTCAAAGCCGCCCCAGTTGGCACAGGTGGCAGCTTGTCCCTGGGCAGTACCTTGATATTCGTAGAAATCCAGCAGGCAGACAGACCCGAAGGGCCGAGGGCCCACCTGGTATTGCAAATGCTTCTGCCCGGGAAAATAAAACCCACCAGCCGACGTTCCTGGTCTCAGTTTGCAGAGCTCCATGGGCACTCTCAAAGCAGCCCGAGTTGGCACAGGTGGCAGCTTGTCCCTGGGCGGCATCTTGATATTCGTCAAAATCCAGCGGGCAGACGGCCCCGAAGGGCCAAGGGCCTACCTGGTACTGAAAATGCTTCTGCCCGGGGAAACAAAAGCCACAACCGCACGTTACTGGTCTCAGTTTGCAGAGCTTCCTGGGCATTCTCAAAGCAGCCCGAGTTGGCACAGGTGGCAGCTTGTCCCCGAGCGGCATCTTCAGAAACGTGGAAATCCAGCCGGCAGCCTGCCCCTGAGGAACAAGGCCATACCTGGTACTCACAAAGGCTTCTGCACGAGAAAATAAAAGCCATAACCCCACGTTCCTGGTCTCAGTTTGCAGAGCTCCATGGGCACTCTCAAAGCAGCGCAAGTTGGCACAGGTGGCAGCTTGTCCCTGGGCGGCATCTTGATATTCGTGGAAATCCAGCAGGCAGACAGACCCGAAGGGCCGAGGGCCTACCTGGTAATGACAGAGGCTTCTGCCCGGGAAAACAAAACCTACCAGCCCACGTTCCTGATCTCAGTTTGCAGAGCTCCATGGGCACTCTAAAAGCAGCCCGAGTTGGCACGGGTGGCAGCTTGTCCCTGGGCGGCATCTTGATATTCGTGGAAATCCAGCAGGCAGACGGCCCAGAAGGGCCGAGGGCCTACCTGGTATAGCAAATGCTTATGCCCGGGAAAATAAAACCCACAACCCCACGTTCCTGGTGTCAGATTGCAGAGCTCCATGGGCACTCTCAAAGCAGCCCGAGTTGGCACAGGTGGCAGCTTGTCCCTAGGCGGCAGTTTCAGATTCGTGGAAATCCAGCTGGCAGCCTGCCCCTGAGGAACAAGGCCCTACCTGGTACTCACAAATGCTTCTTCCCTGGGAAACGAAACCCACCACCCCGCGTTCCTCGTCTCAATTTTCAGAACTCCATGGGCACTCTCCAAGCAGCCCAAGTTGGCACAGGTGGCAGCTTGTCCCTCGTCGGCATCTACAGAAATGTGGAAATCCAGCCGGCAGCCTGCCCCTGAGGAACAAGGCCCTACCCGGTACTGACAAAGGCTTCTGCACGAGAAAATAAAAGCCATAACCCCACGTTCCTGGTCTCAGTTTGCAGAGCTCCATGGGCACTCTCAAAGCAGCCCAAGTTGGCACAGGTGGCAGCTTGTCTCTGGGCGGCATCTTGATATTCGTGGAAATCCAGCAGGCTGCCAGCCCAAAAGGGCTGAGGGCCTACCTGGTAATGACAGAGGCTTCTGCCCGGGAAAACAAAACCTACCACCCCACGTTCCTGGTGTCAGTTTGCAGAGCTCTATGGGCATTCTCAAAGCAGCCCGAGTTGGCACAGGTGGCAGCTTGACCCTGGGCGGCATCTTGATATTCATCAAAATCCAGCGGGCAGCCGGCCACGAAGGGCCAAGGGCCTACCTGGTACTGAAAATGCTTCTGCCCGGGGAAACAAAAGCCACAACCGCACGTTACTGGTCTCAGTTTGCGGAGCTTCCTGGGCATTCTCAAAGCAGCCCGAGTTGGCACAGGTGGCAGCTTGTCCCCGAGCGGCATCTTCAGAAACGTGGAAATCCAGGCGGCAGCCTGCCCCAGAGGAACAAGGCCATACCTGGTACTCACAAAGTCTTCTGCACGAGAAAATAAAAGCCATAACCGCACGTTCCTGGTCTCAGTTTGCAGAGCTCCATGGGCACTCTCAAAGCAGCCCGAGTTGGCACGTGTGGCAGCTTGTCCCTGCGCAGTACATTGATACTCGTGGAAATCCAGCAGGCAGACAGACCCGAAGGGCCGAGGGCCTACCTGGTAATGACAGAGGCTTCTGCCCGGGAAAACAAAACCTACCAGCCCACGTTCCTGATCTCAGTCTGCAGAGCTCCATGGGCACTCTCAAAGCAGCCCGAGTTGGTAGAGGTGGCAGCTTGTCCCTGGGCGGCATTTTCAAATTCGTGGCATTCTAGTCGGCAGCCTGCCCCTGAGGAACAAGGCCCTACCTGGTGCTGAGAAAGGCTTCTGCACGAGAAAATAAAAGCCATAACCCCACGTTCCTGGTCTCAGATTGCAGAGCTCCATGGGCACTCTCATAGCGGCCTGAGTTGGCACAGGTGGCAGCTTGTCCCTAGGTGGCATTTTCAGATTCGTGGAAATCCAGCTGGCAGCCTGCCCCTGAGGAACAAGGCCCTACCTGGTACTGACAAAGGCTTCTTCCCTGGGAAACGAAACCCACCACCCCGCGTTCCTGGTCTCAGTTTTCAGAACTCCATGGGCACTCTCAAAGCAGCCCTAGTTGGCACAGGGGGCAGCTTGTCCCTCGTCGGCATCTTCAGAAATGTGGAAATCCGGCCGGCAGCCTGCCCCTGAGGAACAAGGCCCTACCTGGTGCTGAGAAAGGCATCTGCACGAGAAAATGAAAGCCATAACCGCACGTTCCTGGTCTCTTTGTTGGGCACTGCAGAGCTCCTTGTCCCTGCGCATGGGCCACTCTGGTAATGACAAAGCAAAACAAAACCTACCAGCCCGAGTTGCAGCACGGGTGGCAGCTTGTCCCTGGGCGGAATCTTGATATTTGTGGAAACCCAGGAAGCAGCCTGCCCCTGAAGAACAAGGCCCTACCTGGTACTGACAAAGGCTTCTGCCCGGGAAAATAAAACCCACAACCCCATGTTCCTGATCTCAGTTTGCAGAGCTCCATGGGCACTCTCAAAGCAGCCCGAGTTGGCACAGGTGGCCGCTTGTCCCTGGGCAGCATCTTGATATTCGTGGAAACCCAGCAAGCAGCCTACCCCCAAGGGCGAGGGCCTACCTTGTACTGATAGAGGCTTCTGCCTGGGGAAACAAAACCTACCAGCCCACATTCCTGGTCTCAGATTGCAGAGCTCCATGGGCACTCTCAAAGCAGCCCGAGTTGGCCCAGGTGGCAGCTTGTCCCTGGGCGGCACCTTGATATTCGTGGAAATCCAGTCGGCAGACCGACCCGAAGGGCCGAGGGCCTACCTGGAACTGCAAATGCTTCTGCCCGGGAAAACAAAACCTACCAGCCCACGTTCCTGGTCTCAGATTGCAGAGCTCCATGGGCACTCTCAAAGCAGCCCAAGTTGGCACGGGTGGCAGCTTGTCCCTGGGCGGCATCTTGATATTCGTGGAAATCCAGCAGGCTGCCAGCCCAAAAGGGCCGAGGGCCTACTTGGTTTGAAAATGCTTCTGCCCGGGGAAACAAAAGCCACAACCGCACGTTACTGGTCTCAGTTTGCGGAGCTTCCTGGGCATTCTCAAAGCAGCCCAAGTTGGCACAGGTGGCAGCTTGTCCCCGAGCGGCATCTTCAGAAACGTGGAAATCCAGCCGGCAGCCTGTCCCTGAGGAACAAGGCCCTACCTAGTACTGACAAAGTCTTCTGCACGAGAAAATAAAAGCCATAACCCAACGTTCCTGGTCTCAATTTTAAGAGCTCCATGGGCACTGTCAAAGCAGCCTGAGTTGGCACGTGTGGCAGCTTGTCCCTGGGCAGTACATTGATATTCGTGGAAATCCAGCAGGCAGACAGACCCGAAGGGCCGAGGGCCTACCTGGAAATGACAGCGGCTTCTGCCCGGGAAAACAAAACCTACCAGCCCACGTTCCTGATCTCAGTCTGCAGAGCTCCATGGGCACTCTCAAAGCAGCCCGAGTTGGCACGGGTGGCAGCTTGTCCCTGGGCGGCATCTTGATATTCGTGGAAATCCAGCAGGCAGCCGGCCCCGGAGGGCCGAGGGCCTACCTGGTACTGACAAATGCTTCTTCCCGGGAAAACAAAACCTACCAGCCCACGTTCCTGGTGTCAGATTGCAGAGCTCCATGGGCAATCTCAAAGCAGCCCAAGTTGGCACAGGCGGCAGCTTGTACCTGGGCGGCACCTTGATATTCGTGGAAATGCAGCAGGCAGCCTGCCCCGAAGGGCCAAGGGCCTACCTGGTACTGCAAATGCTTCTGCGTCGGGAAGCAAACCCCACCACCCCACGTTCCTGGTCTCAGTTTGCAGAGCTCCATGGGCACTCTCAAAGCAGCCCGAGTTGGCACAGGTGGCAGCTTGTCCCTGGGCGACATCTTGATATTCTTCAAAATACAGCGGGCAGCCGGCCACGAAGGGCCAAGGGCCTACCTGGTACTGACAAAATGCTTCTGCCCGGGGAAACAAAAGCCACAAACGCACGTTACTGGTCTCAGTATGCGGAGCTTCCTGGGCATTCTCAAAGCAGCCCGAGTTGGCACAGGTGGCAGCTTGTCCCTGGGCGGCACCTTGATATTCGTCAAAATCCAGCGGGCAGCCGGCCACGAAGGGCCAAGGGCCTACCTGGTACTGACAAAATGCTTCTGCCCGGGGAAACAAAAGCCACAACCGCACGTTACTGGTCTCAGTTTGCGGAGCTTCCTGGGCATTCTCAAAGCAGCCCGAGTTGGCACAGGTGGCAGCTTGTCCCCGAGCGGCATCCTCAGAAACGTCGAAATCCAGCCGGCAGCCTGCCCCTGAGGAACAAGGCCCTACCTGGTACTGACAAAGGCTTCTGCACGAGAAAATAAAAGCCATAACCCCACGTTCCTCGTCTCAATTTTCAGAGCTCCATGGGAACTCTCAAAGCAGCCTGAGTTGGCACAGGTGGCAGTTTGTCCCTGGGCAGTACCTTGATATTCGTGGAAATCCAGCAGGCAGACGGACCAGAAGGGCCGTGGGCCTACGTGGGACTGACAGAGGCTTCTGCCCGGGAAAACAAACCTACCTGCCCACGTTCCTGCTCTCAGTTTGCAGAGCTCCATGGGCACTCTCAAAGCCGCCCGAGTTGGCACAGGTGGCAGCATGTCCCTGGGCGGAATCTTGATATTTGTGGAAACCCAGGAAGCAGCCTGCCCCTGAAGAACAAGGCCCTACCTGGTACTGACAAAGGCTTCTGCCCGGGAAAACCAAACCCACAAACCCACGTTCCTGGTCTCAGATTGCAGAGCTCCATGGGCACTCTCAAAGCAGCCCAAGTTGGCGCGGGTGGCAGCTTGTCCCTAGGTGGCATCTTCAGATATGTGGAAATCCAGCCGGCAGCCTGCCCCTGAGGAACAAGGCCCTACCTGGTACTGACAAAGGCTTCTTCCCTGGGAAACGAAACCCACCACCCCGCGTTCCTGGTCTCAGTTTTCAGAACTCCATGGGCACTCTCAAAGCAGCCCTAGTTGGCACAGGGGGCAGCTTGTCCCTCGTCGGCATCTTCAGAAATGTGGAAATCCAGCCGGCAGCCTGCCCCTGAGGAACAAGGCCCTACCTGGTGCTGAGAAAGGCATCTGAACGAGAAAATGAAAGCCATAACCGCACGTTCCTGGTCTCAGTTTGCAGAGCTCCATGGGCACTCTCAAAGCAGCCCGAGTTGGCACGGGTGGCAGCTTGTCCCTGGGCGGAATCTTGATATTTGTGGAAACCCAGGAAGCAGCCTGCCCCTGAAGAACAAGGCCCTACCTGGTACTGACAAAGGCTTCTGCCCGGGAAAATAAAACCCACAACCCCATGTTCCTGATCTCAGTTTGCAGAGCTCCATGGGCACTCTCAAAGCAGCCCGAGTTGGCACAGGTGGCCGCTTGTCCCTGGGCGGCACCTTGATATTCGTGGAAACCCAGCAAGCAGCCTACCCCCAAGGGCGAGGGCCTACCTTGTACTGATAGAGGCTTCTGCCTGGGGAAACAAAACCTACCAGCCCACGTTCCTGGTCTCAGATTGCAGAGCTCCATGGGCACTCTCAAAGCAGCCCGAGTTGGCCCAGGTGGCAGCTTGTCCCTGGGCGGCACCTTGATATTCGTGGAAATCCAGTCGGCAGACCGACCCGAAGGGCCGAGGGCCTACCTGGAACTGCAAATGCTTCTGCCCGGGAAAACAAAACCTACCAGCCCACGTTCCTGGTCTCAGATTGCAGAGCTCCATGGGCACTCTCAAAGCAGCCCAAGTTGGCACGGGTGGCAGCTTGTCCCTGGGCAGCATCTTGATATTCGTGGAAATCCAGCAGGCTGCCAGCCCAAAAGGGCCGAGGGCCTACTTGGTTTGAAAATGCTTCTGCCCGGGGAAACAAAAGCCACAACCGCACGTTACTGGTCTCAGTTTGCGGAGCTTCCTGGGCATTCTCAAAGCAGCCCAAGTTGGCACAGGTGGCAGCTTGTCCCCGAGCGGCATCTTCAGAAACGTGGAAATCCAGCCGGCAGCCTGTCCCTGAGGAACAAGGCCCTACCTGGTACTGACAAAGTCTTCTGCACGAGAAAATAAAAGCCATAACCCCACGTTCCTGGTCTCAATTTTAAGAGCTCCATGGGCACTGTCAAAGCAGCCTGAGTTGGCACGTGTGGCAGCTTGTCCCTGGGCAGTACATTGATATTCGTGGAAATCCAGCAGGCAGACAGACCCGAAGGGCCGAGGGCCTACCTGGAAATGACAGCGGCTTCTGCCCGGGAAAACAAAACCTACCAGCCCACGTTCCTGATCTCAGTCTGCAGAGCTCCATGGGCACTCTCAAAGCAGCCCGAGTTGGCACGGGTGGCAGCTTGTCCCTGGGCGGCATCTTGATATTCGTGGAAATCCAGCAGGCAGCCGGCCCCGGAGGGCCGAGGGCCTACCTGGTACTGACAAATGCTTCTTCCCGGGAAAACAAAACCTACCAGCCCACGTTCCTGGTGTCAGATTGCAGAGCTCCATGGGCAATCTCAAAGCAGCCCAAGTTGGCACAGGCGGCAGCTTGTACCTGGGCGGCACCTTGATATTCGTGGAAATGCAGCAGGCAGCCTGCCCCGAAGGGCCAAGGGCCTACCTGGTACTGCAAATGCTTCTGCGTCGGGAAGCAAACCCCACCACCCCACGTTCCTGGTCTCAGTTTGCAGAGCTCCATGGGCACTCTCAAAGCAGCCCGAGTTGGCACAGGTGGCAGCTTGTCCCTGGGCGACATCTTGATATTCTTCAAAATCCAGCGGGCAGCCGGCCACGAAGGGCCAAGGGCCTACCTGGTACTGACAAAATGCTTCTGCCCGGGGAAACAAAAGCCACAAACGCACGTTACTGGTCTCAGTATGCGGAGCTTCCTGGGCATTCTCAAAGCAGCCCGAGTTGGCACAGGTGGCAGCTTGTCCCTGGGCGGCACCTTGATATTCGTCAAAATCCAGCGGGCAGCCGGCCACGAAGGGCCAAGGGCCTACCTGGTACTGACAAAATGCTTCTGCCCGGGGAAACAAAAGCCACAACCGCACGTTACTGGTCTCAGTTTGCGGAGCTTCCTGGGCATTCTCAAAGCAGCCCGAGTTGGCACAGGTGGCAGCTTGTCCCCGAGCGGCATCCTCAGAAACGTCGAAATCCAGCCGGCAGCCTGCCCCTGAGGAACAAGGCCCTACCTGGTACTGACAAAGGCTTCTGCACGAGAAAATAAAAGCCATAACCCCACGTTCCTCGTCTCAATTTTCAGAGCTCCATGGGAACTCTCAAAGCAGCCTGAGTTGGCACAGGTGGCAGCTTGTCCCTGGGCAGTACCTTGATATTCGTGGAAATCCAGCAGGCAGATGGACCAGAAGGGCCGTGGGCCTACGTGGGACTGACAGAGGCTTCTGCCCGGGAAAACAAACCTACCTGCCCACGTTCCTGCTCTCAGTTTGCAGAGCTCCATGGGCACTCTCAAAGCCGCCCGAGTTGGCACAGGTGGCAGCATGTCCCTGGGCGGAATCTTGATATTTGTGGAAACCCAGGAAGCAGCCTGCCCCTGAAGAACAAGGCCCTACCTGGTACTGACAAAGGCTTCTGCCCGGGAAAACCAAACCCACAAACCCACGTTCCTGGTCTCAGATTGCAGAGCTCCATGGGCACTCTCAAAGCAGCCCGAGTTGGCGCGGGTGGCAGCTTGTACCTGGGCGGCATCTTGATATTCGTGGAAATCCAGCGGACAGCCGGCCAGAAAGGGCTGAAGCCCTACCTGGTAATGACAAAGGCTTCTGCCCAGGGAACCAAATTTCGTCAACCCATATTCCTGGTCTCAGTTTGCAGAGCTCCATGGGCACTCTCAAAGCAGCCCGAGTTGGCACAGGTGGCAGCTTGTCCCTGGGCGGCACCTTGATATTCGTGAAAATTTAGTCGGCAGAGCGACCCGAAGTGCCGAGGGCCGACCTGGTACTGCAAATGCTTCTGCCCGGGAAAACAAAACCTACCACCCCACGTTCCTGGTCTCAGTTTGCAGAGCTCCATGGGCACTCTCAAAGCAGCCCGAGTTGGCACAGGTGGCAGCTTGTCCCTGGGCGGCACCTTGATATTCGTGGAAATCCAGTCGGCAGACCGACCCGAAGGGCCGAGGGCCTACCTGGAACTGCAAATGCTTCTGCCCAGGAAAACAAAACCTACCAGCCCACGTTCCTGGTCTCAGATTGCAGAGCTCCATGGGCACTCTCAAAGCAGCCCGAGTTGGCACAGGTGGCAGCTTGCCCGAGGACGGCATCTTGATATTCGTGGAAACCCAGGAAGCAGCCGGCACAGGAGGGCTGAGGGACTACCTGGTACTGAAATGCTTCTATCTGGGAAAACAAAACCCAGAACCCCACGTTCTAGGTCTCAGTTTGCAGAGCTCCATGGGCACTCTCAAAGCAGCCCGAGTTGGCACAGGTGGCAGCTTGTCCCCGGGCGGCATTTTCAGATTCGTGGAAATCCAGCCAGCAGCCTGCCCCTGAGGAACATGGCCCTACCTGGTACTCACAAAGGGTTCTTCCCAGGGAAACGAAACCCACCACCCCGCGTTCCTGGTCTCAGTTTTCAGAGCTCCATGGGCACCCTCCAAGCAGCCCAAGTTGGCACAGGTGGCAGCTTGTCCCTGGGTGGCATCTTCAGATATGTGGAAATCCAGCCGGCAGCCTGCCCCTGAGGAACAAGGCCCTACCTGGTACTGACAAAGGCTTCTGCACGAGAAAATAAAAGCCATAACCCCACGTTCCTGGTCTCAGATTGCAGAGCTCCATGGGCACTCTCAAAGCAGCCCGAGTTGGCACAGGTGGCAGCTTGTCCCTGGGCGGCATCTTGATAGTCGTGGAAACCCAGGAAGCAGCCGGCCTTGGAGGGCTGAGGGACTACCTGGTACTGACAAAGGGTTCTCTCAGGGAAAACAAAACCCAGAACCCCACATTCTAGGTCTCAGTTTGCAGAGCTCCATGGGCACTCTCAAAGCAGCCCGAGTTGGCACAGGTGGCAGCTTGTCCCTGGGCGGCACCTTGATATTCGTGGAAATCCAGGAGGCAGTCAGACCCGAAGGGCCGAGGGCCTACCTGGTAATGACAGAGGCTTCTGCCCGGGAAAACATAACCAACCAGCCGACGTTCCTGATCTCAGTCTGCAGAGCTCCATGGGCACTCTCAAAGCAGCCCGAGTTAGCACAGGTGGCAGCTTGTCCCTGGGCGGCATCTTGATATTCGTGGAAATCCAGCAGGCTGCCCGCCAAAAAGGGCCGAGGGCCTGCCTGGTAATGACAGAGGTTTCTGCCCGGGAAAACAAAACCCACCAGCCCACGTTCCTGGTCTCAGTTTGCAGAGCTCCATGGGCACCCTCCAAGCAGCCCAAGTTGGCACAGGTGGCAGCTTGTCCCTGGGTGGCATCTTCAGAAATGTGGCAATCCAGCCGGCAGCCTGCCCCTGAGGAACAAGGCCCTACCTGGTACCGACAAAGGCTTCTGCACGAGAAAATAAAAGCCATAACCCCACGTTCCTGGTCTCAGATTGCAGAGCTCCATGGGCACTCTCAAAGCAGCCTAAGTTGGCACAGGTGGCAGCTTGTCCCTGCGCAGTACCTTGATATTCGTGGAAATCCAGCAGGCAGACGGATCAGAAGGGCCGAGGGCCTACGTGGGACTGACAGAGGCTTCTGCCCGGGAAAACAAACCTACCAGCCCACGTTCCTGGTCTCAGTTTTCAGAGTTCCATGGGCACTCTCAAAGCCGCCCGAGTTGGCACAGGTGGCAGCTTGTCCCTGGGCGGCACCTTGATATTCGTGGAAGTGCAGCAGGCAGCCTGCCCCGAAGGGCCAAGGGCCTACCTGGTACTGCAAATGCTTCTGCCCGGGAAAACAAAACACACCAGCCCACGTTCCTGGTCTCAGTTTGCAGAGCCCAATAGGCACTCTCAAAGCAGCCCAAGTTGGCACGGGTGGCAGCTTGTCCCTGGGCGGCCTCTTGATATTTGTGGAAATCCAGCAGGCTGCCCGCCCAAAAGGGCCGAGGGCCTACCTGGTAATGACAGAGGTTTCTGCCCGGGAAAACAAAACCCACCAGCCCACGTTCCTGGTCTCAGATTGCAGAGCTCCATGGGCACTCTCAAAGCAGCCCGAGTTGCCACAGGTGGCAGCTTGTACCTGGGCGGCACCTTGATATTCGTGGAAATCCAGCAGGCAGACAGACCCGAAGGGCCGAAGGCCTACCTGGTATTGCAAATGCTTCTGCCCGGGAAAACAAAACACACCAGCCCACGTTCCTGGTCTCAGTTTGCAGAGCTCCATGGGCACTCTCAAAGCAGCCCGAGTTGGCACAGGTTGCAGCTTGTCCATGGGCGGCATCTTGATATTCGTGGAAATCCAGTGGGCCGCCGGCCCAGAGTGACCGCGGGGCTACCTGATACTGACAAAGGCTTCTGCCCGGGAAAACAAAACCCACCAGCCCACGTTCCTGGTCTCAGTTTGCAGAGCTCCATGGGCACACTCAAAGCATCCCGAGTTGCCACTGGTGGCAGCTTGTCCCTGGGCGGCATCTTGATATTCGTCAAAATCCAGCGGGCAGCCGGCCACGAAGGGCCAAGGGCCTACCGGGTACTGACAAAGGCTTCTGCCCCGGAAACCAAATTTCATTAACCCACGTTCCTGGTCTCAGTTTGCAGAGCTCCATGGGCACTCTCATAGCGGCCTGAGTTGGCACAGGTGGCAGCTTGTCCCTGGGCGGCATCTTGATAGTCGTGGAAACCCAGGAAGCAGCCGGCCCAGGAGGGCTGAGGGACTACCTGGTACTGACAAATGCTTCTCTCTGGGAAAACAAACCCCACCACCCCACGTTCCTGGTCTCAGTTTTCAGAGCTCCATGGGCACTCTCAAAGCAGCCCAAGTTGGCACAGGTGGCAGCTTGTCCCTAGGTGGCATTTTCAGATTCGTGGAAATCCAGCAGGCAGCCTGCCCCTGAGGAACAAGGCCCTACCTGGTACTCACAATGGCTTCTTCCCTAGGAAACGAAACCCACCACCCCGCGTTCCTGGTCTCAGTTTTCAGAGCTCCATGGGCACTCTCCAAGCAGCCCAAGTTGGCACAGGTGGCAGCTTGTCCCTCGTCGGCATCTTCAGAAATGTGGAAATCCAGCCGGCAGCCTGCTCCTGAGGAACAAGGCCCTACCTGGTACTGACAAAGGCTTCTGCACGAGAAAATAAAAGCCATAACCCCACGTTCCTGGTCTCAGTTTGCAGAGCTCCATGGGCACTCTCATAGCGGCCTGAGTTGGCACAGGTGCCAGTTTGTCCTGTGCGGCATCTTGATATTCGTGGAAACCCAGGAAGCAGCCGGCCCCGGAGGGCTGAGGGACTACCTGGTACTGACAAATGCTTCTCTCTGCGAAAAGAAAACCCACTACCCCACGTTCCTGGTCTCAGATTGCAGAGCTCCATGGGCACTCTCAAAGCAGCCCAAGTTGGCACAGGTGGCAGCTTGTCCCTAGGCGGCATTTTCAGATTCGTGGAATACCAGCAGGCAGCCTGCCCCTGAGGAACAAGGGCCTACCTGGTAATGACAGAGGCTTCTGCCCGGGAAAACAAAACCCACCAGCCCACGTTCCTGGTCTCAGATTGCAGAGCTCCATGGGCACTCTCAAAGCAGCCCGAGTTGGCACGGGTGGCAGCTTGTCCCTGGGCGGCATCTTGATATTCGTGGAAATCCAGCAGGCAGGTGGCCCCGAAGGGCCGAGGGCCTACCTGGCACTGCAAATGCTTCTGCCCGGGAAAATAAAACCCACAACCCCACGTTCCTGGTGCCAGATTGCAGAGCTCCATGGGCACTCTCAAAGCAGCCCGAGTTGGCACAGGTGGCAGCTTGTCCCTGGGCGGCATCTTGATATTCGTGGAATTCCAGTGGGCAGCCCTCCCAGAGTGACCGAGGGCCTACCTGGTACTGACAAAGTCTTCTGCCCGGGAAAACAAAACCCACCAGCCCACGTTCCTGGTCTCAGTTTCCAGAGCTCCATGGGCACACTCAAAGCATCCCGAGTTGCCACAGGTGGCAGCTTGTCCCTGGGCGGCATCTTGATATTAGTCAAAATCCAGCGGGCAGCCGGCCACGAAGGGCCAAGGGCCTACCTGGTACGGAAAATGCTTCTGCCCGGGGAAACAAAAGCCACAACCGCACGTTACTGGTCTCAATTTTCAGAGCTTCCTGAGCATTCTCAAAGCAGCCCAAGTTGGCACAGGTGGCAGCTTGTCCCCGAGCGGCATCTTCAGAAACGTGGAAATCCAGCCGGCAGCCTGCTCCTGAGGAACAAGGCCCTACCTGGTACTGACAAAGGCTTCTGCACTAGAAAATAAAAGCCATAACCCCACGTTCCTGGTCTCAGATTGCAGAGCTCCATGGGCACTCTCAAAGCAGCCCCAGTTGGCACAGGTGGCAGCTTGTCCCTGGGCGGCATCTTGATAGTCGTGGAATTGCAGTGGGCAGCCGGCCCAGAGTGACCAAGGGCCTACCGGGTACTGACAAAGGCTTCTGCCCGGGAAAACAAAACCCACCAGCCCACGTTCCTGGTCTCAGTTTGCAGAGCTCCATGGGCACACTCAAAGCATCCCGAGTAGGCACATGTGGCAGCTTGTCCCTGGGCGGCATCTTGATATTCGTCAAAATCCAGCGGGCAGCCGGCCACGAAGGGCCAAGGGCCTACCTGGTACTGAAAATGCTTCTGCCCGGGGAAACAAAAGCCACAACCGCACGTTACTGGTCTCAATTTTCAGAGCTTCCTGAGCATTCTCAAAGCAGCCCAAGTTGGCACAGGTGGCAGCTTGTCCCCGAGCGGCATCTTCAGAAACGTGGAAATCCAGCCGGCAGCCTGCTCCTGAGGAACAAGGCCCTACCTGGTACTGACAAAGGCTTCTGCACGAGAAAATAAAAGCCATAACCCCACGTTCCTGGTCTCAGATTGCAGAGCTCCATGGGCACTCTCAAAGCAGCCCCAGTTGGCACAGGTGGCAGCTTGTCCCTGGGCGGCATCTTGATAGTCGTGGAATTGCAGTGGGCAGCCGGCCCAGAGTGACAAGGGGCCTACCTGGTACTGACAAAGGCTTCTGCCCGGGAAAACAAAACCTACCAGCCCACGTTCCTGGTCTCAGTTTGCAGAGCTCCATGGGCACACTCAAAGCATCCCGAGTTGGCACAGGTGGCAGCTTGTCCCTGGGCGGCATCTTGATATTCGTCAAAATCCAGCGGGCAGCCGGCCACGAAGGGCCAAGGGCCTACCTGGTACTGACAAAATGCTTCTGCCCGGGGAAACAAAAGCCACAAACGCACGTTACTGGTCTCAATTTTCAGAGCTTCCTGGGCATTCTCAAAGCAGCCCAAGTTGGCACAGGTGGCAGCTTGTCCCCGAGCGGCATCTTCAGAAACGTGGAAATCCAGCTGGCAGCCTTCTCCTGAGGAACAAGGCCCTACCTGGTACCGACAAAGGCTTCTGCACGAGAAAATAAAAGCCATAACGGCGCGTTCCTGGTCTCAATTCTCAGAGCTCCATGGGCACTCTCAAAGCAGCCCGAGTTGGCACGTGTGGCAGCATGTCCCTGGGCATTACCTTGATATTCGTGGAAATCCAGGAGGCAGTCAGACCCGAAGGGCCGAGGGCCTACCTGGTAATGACAGAGGCTTCTGCCCGGGAAAACAAAACCCACCACCCCACGTTCCTGATCTCAGTCTGCAGAGCTCCATGGGCACTCTCAAAGCAGCCCGAGTTGGCACGGGTGGCAGCTTGTCCCTGGGCAGCATCTTGATATTCGTGGAAATCCAGCAGGCAGACGGCCCCGAAGGGCCGAGGGCCCACCTGGCACTGCAAATGCTTATGCCCGGGAAAATAAAACCCACAACCCCACGTTCCTGGTGTCAGATTGCAGAGCTCCATGGGCACTATCAAACCAGCCCGAGTTGGCACAGGTGGCAGCTTTTCCCTGGGCGGCATCTTGATATTCGTGGAATTCCAGTGGGCAGCCGGCCCAGAGTGACCGAGGGCCTACCTGGTACTGACAAAGGCTTCTGCCCCGGGAACCAAATTTCATCAACCCACGTTCCTGGTCTCAGTTTTCAGAGCTCCATGGGCACTCTCATAGCGGCCTGAGTTGGCACAGGGGGCAGCTTGTCCCAGGGCGGCATCTTGATATTCGTGGAAACCCAGGAAGCAGCCGGCCCCAGAGGGCTGAGGGACTACCTGGTACTGACAAATGCTTCTCTCTGGGAAAACAAACCCCACCACCCCACGTTCCTGGTCTCAGTTTTCAGAGCTCCATGGGCACTCTCAAAGCAGCCCATGTTGGCACAGGTGGCAGCTTGTCCCTAGGTGGCATTTTCAGATTCGTGGAAATCCAGCAGGCAGCCTGCCCCTGAGGAACAAGGCCCTACCTGGTACTCACAAAGGCTTCTTCCCTGGGAAACTAAACCCACCACCCCGCGTTCCTGGTCTCAGTTTCCAGAGCCCCATGGGCACACTCAAAGCATCCCGAGTTGCCACAGGTGGCAGCTTGTCCCTGGGCGGCATCTTGATATTCGTCAAAATCCAGCGGGCAGCCGGCCACGAAGGGCCGAGGGCCTACCTGGTACTGCAAATGCTTCTGCCCGGGGAAACAAAACCCACAACCCCACGTTCCTGGTCTCAGTTTGCAGAGCTTCCTGGGCACTCTCAAAGCAGCCCAAGTTGGCACAGGTGGCAGCTTGTCCCTAGGCGGCATTTTCAGAAATGTGGAAATCCAGCCGGCAGCCTGCCCCTGAGGAACAAGGCCCTACCTGGTACTGACAAAGGCTTCTGCACAAGAAAATATAAGCCATAACCCCACGTTCCTGGTCTAGGTTTGCAGAGCTCCATGGGCACTCTCATAGCGGCCTGAGTTGGCACAGGTGCCAGTTTGTCCCTGGGCGGCATCTTGATATTCGTGGAAACCCAGGAAGCAGCCGGCCCCAGAGGGCTGAGGGACTACCTGGTACTGACAAATGCTTCTCTCTGGGAAAACAAACCCCACCACCCCACGTTCCTGGTCTCAGTTTTCAGAGCTCCATGGGCACTCTCAAAGCAGCCCAAGTTGGCACAGGTGGCAGCTTGTCCCTAGGTGGCATTTTCAGATTCGTGGAAATCCAGCAGGCAGCCTGCCCCTGAGGAACAAGGCCCTACCTGGTACTCACAAAGGCTTCTTCCCGGGGAAACGAAACCCAGCAGCCCGCGTTCCTGGTCTCAGTTTGCAGAGCTCCATTGGATCCCTCCAAGCAGCCCAAGTTGGCACAGGTGGCAGCTTGTCCCTGGGCGGCATCTTGATATTTGTGGAATTCCAGCAGGCAGCCGGCCCAGAGTGACCGAGGGCCTAGCTGGTACTGACAAAGGCTTCTGCCCAGGGAACCAAATTTCGTCAACCCATGTTCCTGGTGTCAGTTTGCAGAGTTCCATGGGCATTCTCATAGCGGCCCGAGTTGGCACAGGTGGCAGCTTGTCCCAGGGCGGCATCTTGATAGTCGTGGAAACCCAGGAAGCAGCCGGCCCAGGAGGGCTGAGGGACTACCTGGTACTGACAAAGGGTTCTCTCTGGGAAAACAAAACCCAGAACCCCACGTTCTAGGTCTCAGTTTGCAGAGCTCCATGGGCACTCTCAAAGCAGCCCGAGTTGGCACAGGTGGCAGCTTGTCCCTGGGCGGCATTATCAGATTCGTGGAAATCCAGCCAGCAGCCTGCCCCTGAGGAACAAGGCCCTACCTCGTACTCACAAAGGCTTCTTCCCTGGGTAACGAAACCCACCACCCCGCGTTCCTGGTCTCAGTTTTCAGAGCTCCATGGGCACCCTCCAAGCAGCCCAAGTTGACACAGGTGGCAGCTTGTCCCTGGGTGGCATCTTCAGAAACGTGGCAATCCAGCCGGCAGCCTGCCCCTGAGGAACAAGGCCCTACCTGGTACTGACAAAGGCTTCTGCACGAGAAAATAAAAGCCATAACCCCACGTTCCTGGTCTCAATTTTCAGAGCTCCATGGGCACTCTCAAAGCAGCCCAACTTGGCACGTGTGGCAGCTTGTCCCTGGGCATTACCTTGATATTCGTGGAAATCCAGGAGGCAGTGAGACCCGAAGGGGCGAGGGCCTACCTGGTAATGACAGAGGCTTCTGCCCGGGAAAACAAAACCTACCAGCCCACGTTCCTGATCTCAGTCTGCAGAGCTCCATGGGCACTCTCAAAGCAGCCCGAGTTGGCACAGGTGGCAGCTTGTCCCTGGGCAGCATCTTGATATTCGTGGAAATCCAGCAGGCAGACGGCCCTGAAGGGCCGAGGGCCCACCTGGCACTGCAAATGCTTATGCCCGGGAAAATAAAACCCACAACCCCACGTTCCTGGTGTCAGATTGCAGAGCTCCATGGGCACTCTCAAAGCAGCCCGAGTTGGCACAGGTGGCAGCTTGTACCTGGGCGGCATATTGATATTCGTGGAATTCAAGTGGGCAGCCGGCCCAGAGTGACCGAGGGCCTACCTGGTACTGACAAAGGCCTCTGCCCGGGGAACCAAATTTCATCAACCCACGTTCCTGGTCTCAGTTTGCAGAGCTCCATGGGCACTCTCATAGCGGCCTGAGTTGGCACAAGTGGCAGGTTGTCCCTGGGCGGCATCTTGATATTCGTGGAAACCCAGGAAGCAGCCAGCCCCAGAGGGCTGAGGGACTACCTGGTACTGACAAATGCTTTTCTCTGGGAAAACAAACCCCACCACCCCACGTTCCTGGTCTCAGTTTTCAGAGCTCCATGGGCACTCTCAAAGCAGCCCAAGTTGGCACAGGTGGCAGCTTGTCCCTCGTCGGCATCTTCAGAAATGTGGAAATCCGGCCGGCAGCCTGCCCCTGAGGAACAAGGCCCTACCTGGTACTGACAAAGGCTTCTGCACGAGAAAATAAAAGCCATAACCCCACGTTCCTGGTCTCGGTTTGCAGAGCTCCATGGGCACTCTCATAGCGGCCTGAGTTGGCACAGGTGCCAGTTTGTCCCTGGGCGGCATCTTGATATTCGTGGAAACCCAGGAAGCAGCCGGCCCCGGAGGGTTGAGGGACTACCTGGTACTGAAAAATGCTTCTCTCTGGGAAAAGAAAACCCACTACCCCACATTCCTGGTCTCAGATTGCAGAGCTCCATGGGCACTCTCAAAGAAGCCCAAGTTGGCACAGGTGGCAGCTTGTCCCTAGGCGGCATTTTCAGATTCGTGGAAATCCAGCAGGCTGCCTGCCCCTGAGGAACAAGGGCCTACCTGGTACTCACAAAGGCTTCTTCCCTGGGAAACAAAAGGCACCACCCCGCGTTCTTGGGGTCAGATTGCAGAGCTCCATGGGCACTCTCAAAGCAGCCCGAGTTGGAACAGGTGGCAGCTTGTCCCTGGGCGGCACCTTGATATTCGATGAAATCCAGTCGGCAGACCGACCCGAAGGGCCGAGGGCCTACCTGGTACTGCAAATGCTTCTGCCCAGGAAAACAAAACCTAACAGCCCACGTTCCTGGTCTCAGATTGCAGAGCTCCATGGGCACTCTCAAAGCAGCCCGAGTTGGCACGGGTGGCAGCTTGTCCCTGGGCGGCATCTTGATATTCGTCAAAATCCAGCGGGCAGCCGGCCACGAAGGGCAAAGGGCCTACCTGGTACTGTAACTGCTTCTGCCCGGGGAAACAAAAGCCACAACCGCACGTTCCTGGTCTCAGTTTGCAGAGCTTCCTGGGCATTCTCAAAGCAGCCCGAGTTGGCACAGGTGGCAGCTTGTCCCCGAGCGGCATCTTCAGAAACGTGGCAATCCAGCCGGCAGCCTGCCCCTGAAGAACAAGGCCCTACCTGGTACTGACAAAGGCATCTGCACGAGAAAATAAAAGCCATAACCCCACGTTCCTGGTCTCAGTTTGCAGAGCTCCATGGGCACTCTCAAAGCATCCCGAGTTGGCACGGGTGGCAGCTTGTCCCTGGGCAGCATCTTGTTATTCGTGGAAATCCAGCAGGCTGCCAGCCCAAAAGGGCCGAGAGGCTACCTGGTAAAGACAGAGGCTTCTGCCCGGGAAAACAAAACCCACCAGCCCACGTTCTTGGTCTCAGTTTGCAGAGCTCCATGGGCACTCTCAAAGCAGCCCGAGTTGGCACAGGTGGCAGCTTGTCCCTGGGCGACATCTTGATATTCGTCAAAATCCAGCGGGCAGCCGGCCACGAAGGGCCAAGGGCCTACCTGGTACTGACAAAATGCTTCTGCCCGGGGAAACAAAACCCAGAAACGCACGTTACTGGTCTCAGTTTGCGGAGATTCCTGGGCATTCTCAAAGCAGCCCGAGTTGGCACAGGTGGCAGCTTGTGCCTGGGCGGCATCTTGATATTCGTGGAATTCCAGTGGGCAGCCGGCCCAGAGTGGCCGAGGGCCTACCTGGTACTGACAAAGGCTTCTACCCGGGCAACCAGATTTCGTCAACCCAAGTTCCTGGTCTCAGTTTGCAGAGCTCCATGGGCACTCTCAAAGCGGCCCGAGTTGGCACAGGTGGCAGCTTGTCCCTGGGCGGAATCTTGATATTTGTGGAAACCCAGGAAGCAGCCTGCCCCTGAAGAACAAGGCCCTACCTGGTATTGACAAAGGCTTCTGCCTGGGGAAACAAAACCCACCAGCCCACGTTCCTGGTCTGAAATTACAGAGCTCCATGGACACTCTCAAAGCAGCCCGAGTTGGCACAGGTGGCTACTTGTCCCTGGGCGGCAACTGGATACACGTGAAAATCCAGCGAACAGCCGGCCAGAAAGGGCCGAAGCCCTACCTGGTACTGACAACGGCTTCTGCCCAGGGAACCAAATTTCGTCAACCCATGTTCCTGGTCTCAGATTGCAGAGCTCCATGGGCACTCTCAAAGCAGCCCGAGTTGGCACAGGTGGCAGGTTTTCCCTGGGCGGCACCTTGATATTCGTGGAAATCCAGCAGGCAGACAGGCCCGAAGGGCCGATGGCCTACCTGGTAATGACAGAGGCTTCTGCCCGGGAAAACAAAACCTACCAGCCCACGTTCCTGGTCTCAGATTGCAGAGCTCCATGGGCACTCTCAAAGCAGCCCGAGTTGCCACAGGTGGCAGCTTGTCCCTGGGCGGCATCTTGATATTCGTCAAAATCCAGCGGGCAGCCGGCCCCGAAGGGCCAAGGGCCTACCTGGTACTGAAAATGCTTCTGCCCAGGGAAACAAAAGCCACAACCGCACGTTACTGGTCTCAGATTGCAGAGCTCCAGGGGCACTCTCAAAGCAGCCCGAGTTGGCACAGGTGGCAGCTTGTCCCTGGGCGGCATCTTGATATTCGTGGAATTGCGGTGGGCAGCCGGCCCAGAGTGGCCGAGGGCCTACCTGGTACTGACAAAGGCTTCTGCCCAGGGAACCAAATTTAGTCAACCCCTGTTCCTGGTCTCAGTTTGCAGAGCGCCATGGGCACTCTCAAAGCAGCCCGAGTTGGCACAGGTGGCAGCTTGTCCCAGGGTGGCATCTTGATATTCGTGGAAACCCAGGAAGCAGCCGGCCCCGGAGGGCTGAGGGACTACCTGGTACTGACACAGGCTTCTCTCTGGGAAAACAAAACTCACTACCCCACGTTCCTGGTCTCAGTTTGCAGAACTCCATGGGCACTCTCAAAGCAGCCCGAGTTGGCACAGGTGGCAGCTTGTCCCTTGGCAACATCTTGATATCCGGGGAAATTCAGCTGGCAGCCGGCCACGAAGGGCCGAGGGCCTACCGGGTACTGACAAAGGCTTCTGCCCGGGAAAACAAAACCCAGAACCCCACGTTCTAGGTCTCAGTTTTCAGAGCTCCATGGGCACTCTCAAAGCAGCCCGAGTTGGCACAGGTGGCAGCTTGTCCCTGGGCAGTACCTTGATATTCGTAGAAATCCAGGAGGCAGACAGACCCGAAGGGCCGAGGGCCTACCTGGTATTGCAAATGCTTCTGCCCGGGAAAATAAAACCCACCAGCCGACGTTCCTGGTCTCAGTTTGCAGAGCTCCATGGGCACTCTCAAAGCAGCCCGAGTTGGCACAGGTGGCAGCTTGTCCCTGAGCGGCATCTTGATATTCGTCAAAATCCAGCGGGCAGACGGCCCCGAAGGGCCAAGGGCCTACCTGGTACTGAAAATGCTTCTGCCCGGGGAAACAAAAGCCACAACCGCACGTTACTGGTCTCAGTTTGCAGAGCTTCCTGGGCATTCTCAAAGCAGCCCGAGTTGGCACAGGTGGCAGCTTGTCCCCGAGCGGCATCTTCAGAAACGTGGAAATCCAGCCGGCAGCCTGCCCCTGAGGAACAAGGCTAGACCTGGTACCGACAAAGGCTTCTGCACGAGAAAATAAAACCCATAACCCCACGTTCCTGGACTCAGTTTGCAGAGCTCCATGGGCACTGTCAAAGCAGCGCAAGTTGGCACTGCTGGCTGCTTGTCCCTGGGCGGCATCTTGATATTCGTGGAAATCCAGCAGGCAGCTGGCCCCGAAGGGCCGAGGGCCTACCTGGTAATGCAAATGCTTCTGCCCGGGAAAACAAGACCTACCAGCCCACGTTCCTGATCTCAGTTTGCAGAGCTCCATGGGCACTCTAAAAGCAGCCCGAGTTGGCACGGGTGGCAGCTTGTCCCTGGGCGGCATCTTGATATTCGTGGAAATCCAGCAGGCAGACGGCCCCGAAGGGCCGAGGGCCTACCTGGTATAGCAAATGCTTATGCCCGGGAAAATAAAACCCACAACCCCACGTTCCTGGTGCCAGATTGCAGAGCTCCATGGGCACTCTCAAAGCAGCCCGAGTTGGCACAGGTGGCAGCTTGTCCCTGGGCGGCATCTTGATATTCGTGGAATTCCAGTGGGCAGCCGGCCCAGAGTGCGCGAGGTCCTACCTGGTACAGCAAATGCTTCTGCCCGTGGAACCAAATTTCGTCAACCCACGTTCCTGGTCTCAGTTTTCAGAGCTCCATGGGCAATCTCAAAGCAGCCCAAGTTGGCACAGGTGGCAGCTTGTCCCTAGGCGGCATTTTCAGATTCGTGGAAATCCAGGTGGCAGCCTGCCCCTGAGGAACAAGGCCCTACCTGGTACTCACAATGGCTTCTGCAAGAGAAAATAAAACCCACAACCCCACTTTTCTGGTCTCAGTTTGCAGAGCTCCATGGGCACTCTCAAAGAAGCCCAAGTTGGCACAGGTGGCAGCTTGTCCCTAGCCGGAATTTTCAGATTCGTGGAAATCCAGCTGGCAGCCTGCCCCTGAGGAACAAGTCCCTACCTGGTACTCACAAAGGCTTCTTCCCAGGGAAACGAAACCCACCACCCCGCGTTCCTCGTCTCAGTTTTCAGAACTCCATGGGCACTCTCCAAGCAGCCCAAGTTGGCACAGGTGGCAGCTTGTCCCTCGTCGGCATCTACAGAAATGTGGAAATCCAGCCGGCAGCCTGCCCCTGAGGAACAAGGCCCTACCTGGTACTGACAAAGGCTTCTGCACGAGAAAATAAAAGCCATAACCCCACGTTCCTGGTCTCAGTTTGCAGAGCTCCATGGGCACTCTCAAAGCAGCCCGAGTTGGCACAGGTGGACACTTGTCCCTGGGCAGTACCTTGATATTCGTGGAAATCCAGCAGGCAGACGGACCAGAAGGGCCGAGGGCCTACCTGGTACTGCAAATGCTTCTGCCTGGGAAAACAAAACCTACCAGCCCACGTTCCTGGTTTCAGATTGCAGAGCTCCATGGGCACTCTCAAAGCAGCCCCAGTTGGCACAGGTGGCAGCTTGTCCCTGGGCAGTACCTTGATATTCGTAGAAATCCAGCAGGCAGACAGACCCGAAGGGCCGAGGGCCTACCTGGTATTGCAAATGCTTCTGCCCGGGAAAATAAAACCCACCAGCCCACGTTCCTGGTCTCAGTTTGCAGAGCTCCATGGGCACTCTCAAAGCAGCCCGAGTTGGCACAGGTGGCAGCTTCTCCCTGGGCGGCATCTTCAGATTCGTGGAAATCCAGCAGGCTGCCAGCCAAAAAGGGCTGAGGGCCTACCTGGTAATGACAGAGGCTTCTGCCCGGGAAAACAAAAGCCACAACCGCACGTTACTGGTCTCAGTTTGCAGAGCTTCCTGGGCATTCTCAAAGCAGCCCGAGTTGGCACAGGTGGCAGCTTGTCCCCGAGCGGCATCTTCAGAAACGTGGAAATCCAGCCGGCTGCCTGCCCCTGAGGAACAAGGCCATACCTGGTACTCACAAAGGCTTCTGCACGTGAAAATAAAAGCCATAACCCCACGTTCCTGGACTCAGTTTGCAGAGCTCCATGGGCACTGTCAAAGCAGCGCAAGTTGGCACGGGTGGCAGCTTGTCCCTGGGCAGTACATTGATATTCGTGGAAATCCAGCAGGCAGACAGACCCGAAGGGCCGAGGGCCTACCTGGTAATGACAGAGGCTTCTGCCCAGGAAAACAAAACCTACGAGCCCACGTTCCTGATCTCAGTCTGCAGAGCTCCATGGGCACTCTCAAAGCAGCCCGAGTTGGTAGAGGTGGCAGCTTGTCCCTGGGCGGCATTTTCAAATTCGTGGCATTCTAGTCGGCAGCCTGCCCCTGAGGAACAAGGCCCTACCTGGTGCTGAGAAAGGCTTCTGCACGAGAAAATAAAAGCCATAACCCCACGTTCCTGGTCTCAGATTGCAGAGCTCCATGGGCACTCTCATAGCGGCCTGAGTTGGCACAGGTGGCAGCTTGTCCCTGGGCGGCATTTTCAGATTCGTGGAAATCCAGCCAGCAGCCTGCCCCTGAGGAACAAGGCCCTACCTGGTACTCACAAAGGCTTCTTCCCTGGGAAACGAAACCCACCACCCCGCGTTCCTGGTCTCAGTTTGCAGAGCTCCATCGACACTCCCAAAGCAGCCCGAGTTGGCACAGGTGGCAGCTTGTCCCTGGGCGGCAGCTTGATATTCGTGGAAATCCAGCGAGCCGCCGGCCAGAAAGGGCAGAGGCCCTACCTCGTACTGACAAAGGCTTCTGCCCAGGGAACCAAATTTCGTCAACCCACGTTCCTGGTCTCAGTTTGCAGAGCTCCATGGGCACTCTCAAAGCAGCGCAATTTGGCACAGGTGGCAGCTTGTCCCTGGGCGGCATCTTGATATTTCTGGAAATCCAGCAGGCAGCCGGCCCTGAGGGCCGAGGGCCTACCTGGTACTGACAAAGGCTTCTGCCCGGGAAAACAAAACCCACCAGCCCACGTTCCTGGTCTCAGTTTGCAGAGCTCCATGGGCACTCCCAAAGCAGCCCGAGTTGGCACAGGTGGCAGCTTGTCCCTGGGCGGCATCTTGATATTCGTGGAAATCCGGCAGGCAGCCTGCTCCGGAGGAACAAGGCCATACTTGGTACTGACAAAGGCTTCTGCCCGGGAAAACAAATTCCACAACCCCACGTTCCTGGTCTCAGATTGCAGAGCTCCATGGGCACTCTCAAAGAAGCCCGAGTTTGTACAGGCGGCAGCTTGTCCCTGGGCGGCATCTTGATATTCGTGGAAATCCAGCAGACAGCCGGCCAGAAGGGGCCGAGGGCCTACCTGGTACTGCAAATGCTTCTGCACGGGAAAAAAAAACCCACCAGCCCACGTTAATGGTCTCAGTTTGCAGAGCTCCATGGGCACTCTCAAAGCAGCCCGAGTTGGCACAGGTGGCAGCTTGTCCCTGGGCGGCACCTTGATATTCGTGGAAATCCAGCGGGCAGCCGGACCCGAAAGGCCGAGGCCCGACCTGGTACTGACAAAGGCTACTGCATGGGGAAACAAAAGCCACCACCCCACGGTCCTGGTCTCAGTTTGCAGAGATCCATGGGCACTCCCAAAGCAGCACGAGTTTGCACAGGTGGCAGATTGTGCCTGGGCGGCATCTTGATATTCGGAGAAAATCAAGCCGGCAGCCGGCCCCGAAGGGCCGAGGGCCAACCTGGTACTGACAAAGGCTTCTGCCCAGGGAAACAAAATCCACAACCCCACGTTCCTGGTCTCAGATTGCAGAGCTCCATGGGCACTCTCAAAGAAGCCCGAGTTGGCACAGGTGGCAGCTTGTCCCTGGGCGGCATCTTGATATTCGTGGAATTCCAGCAGGCAGCCGGCCCCCTACGGCCGTGGCCCTACCTGGTACGGACAAAGGCTTCTGCCCAGGGAACCAAATTTCGTCAACCCACGTTCCTGGTCTCAGTTTGCAGAGCTCCATCGACACTCCCAAAGCAGCACGAGTTGGCACAGGTGGCAGCTTGTCCCTGGGTGGCATCTTGATATTCGTGGAAATCCAGCAGGCAACCGGCCCCGAAGGGTCGTGGTCCTACCTGGTAAAGACAAAGGCTTCTGCCCAGGGAACCAAATTTCCTCAACCCACGTTCCTGGTCTCAGTTTGCAGAGCTCCATGGGCACTCTCAAAGCAGCCCGAGTTGGCACGGGTGGCAGCTTGTCCCTGGGCGGCATCTTGATATTCGTGGAAATTCAGCCGGCAGCCGGCCGCGAAGGGCCAACGGCCTACCTGGTACTGACAAAGCATTCTGCCTGGGGAAACAAAACCCACAACCCCACGTTCCTGGTCTCAGTTTGCAGAGATCCATGGGCAGTCTCAAAGCAGCACGAGTTGGCACAGGTGGCAGATTGTGCCTGGGCGGCATCTTGATATTCGGGGAAATCCAGCAGGCAGCCGGCCCCAAAGGGCCGTGGCCCTACCTGGTAAAGACAAAGGCTTCTGCCCAGGGAACCAAATTTCGTCAACCCACGTTCCTGGTCTCAGTTTGCAGAGCTCCATCGACACTCCCAAAGCAGCCCGAGTTGGCACAGGTGGCAGCTTGTCCATGGGCGGCATCTTGATATTCGTGGAAAACCAGACGGCAGCCTGCCCCTGAGGAACAAGGCCCGACCTGGTACTGACAAATGCTGCTTCCCAGGGAAATAAATTTCTCCAACCCACGTTCCTGGTCTCAGGTGGCAGAGTTCCATGGGCACTCTCAAAGCAGCCCGAGTTGGCACAGGTGGCAGCTTGTCCCTGGGTGGCATCTTCAGAAACGCGGAAATCCCGCCCGCAGCCTGCCCCTGAGGAACAAGGTCCTACCTGGTACAGACAAAGGCTTCTGCACGCGGAAATACAATCCATAACCACACGTTCCTGGTCTCAGATTGCAGAGCTCCATGGGCACTCTCAAAGCAGCCCAAATTGGCGCAGGAGGCAGCTTGTCCCTGGGCAGTACCTTGATATTCGTGGAAATCCAGGAGGCAGACAGACCCGAAGGGCCGAGGGCCTACCTGGTACTGCAAATGCTTCTGCCCGGGAAAACAAAACCTACCAGCCCACGTTCCTGGTCTCAGTTTGCAGAGCTCCATGGGCACTCCCAAAGCAGCCCGAGTTGGCACGGGTGGTAGCTTGTCCCTGGGCGGCATCTTGATATTCGTGGAAATCCAGCAGGCAGCTGGCCCCGAAGGGCCGAGGGCCTACCTGGTAATGCAAATGCTTCTGCCCGGGAAAACAAAACCCATAACCCCACGTTCCTGGTGTCAGATTGCAGAGCTCCATGGGCACTCTCAAAGCAGCCCGAGTTGGCACAGGTGGCAGCTTGTCCCTGGGCGGCATCTTGATATTCGTGCAATTCCAGCGGACAGCAGGCCCAGAGTGGCCGAGGGCCTACCTGGTACTGACAAAGGCTTCTGCCCAGGCAACTAACTTTCGTCAACCCACGTTCCTGGTCTCAGTTTGCAGAGCTCCATGGGCACTCTCAAAGCAGCCCGAGTAGGCACGAGTGGCAGCTTGTCCCTGGGCGGCATCTTGATATTCGTGGAAATCCAGCAGGCAGACAGACCCGAAGGGCCGAGGGCCTACCTGGTACTGCAAATGCTTCTGCCCGGGAAAACAAAACCTACCAGCCCACGTTCCTGGTCTCAGATTGCAGAGCTCCATGGGCACTCTCAAAGCAGCCCGAGTTGGCACGGGTGGCAGCTTGTCCCTGGGCGGCATCTTGATATTCGTGGAAACCTAGGAACAGCCGGCCCCGGAGGGCTGAGGGACTACCTGGTACTGACAAATGCTTCTGTCTGGGAAAACAAAACCCACTACCTCACGTTCCGGGTCTCAGTTTGCAGAGCTCCATCGACACTCCCAAAGCAGCCCGAGTTGGCGCAGGTGGCAGCTTGTCCCTAGGCCGCTTATTGATAATCGTACAAATCCAGCCGGCAGTGTGCCCCTGATGAACAAGGCCCTACCTGGTACTGACAAAGGCTTCTGCCCGGGAAAACCAATCCCACCACCCCACGTTCCTGGTCTCAGTTTCCAGAGCTCCATGGGCACTCTCAAAGCAGCCCGAGTTGGCACAGGTGGCAGCTTGTCCCTGGGCAGCATCTTGATATTCGTGGAATCCCAGCAAGCAGCCTACTCCCAAGTGCCGAGGGCCTACCTGGTATTGACAGAGGCTTCTTCCCGGGGCAACAAAACCCACCAGCCCACGTTCCTGGTCTGAAATTCCAGAGCTCCATGGGCACTCTCAAAGCAGCCCGAGTTGGCACAGGTGGCAGCTTGTCCCTGGGCGGCAGCTTGATATTCGTGGAAATCCAGCGAGCCGCCGGCCAGAAAGGGCCGAGGCCCTACCTCGTACTGACAAAGGCTTCTGCCCAGGGAACCAAATTTCGTCAACCCACGTTCCTGGTCTCAGTTTGCAGAGCTCCATGGGCACTCTCAAAGCAGCGCAATTTGGCACAGGTGGCAGCTTGTCCCTGGGCGGCATCTTGATATTTGTGGAAATCCAGCAGGCAGCCGGCCCTGAGGGCCGAGGGCCTACCTGGTACTGACAAAGGCTTCTGCCCGGGAAAACAAAACCCACCAGCCCACGGTCCTGGTCTCAGTTTGCAGAGCTCCATGGGCACTCCCAAAGCAGCCCGAGTTAGCACAGGTGGCAGCTTGTCCCTGGGCGGCATCTTGATATTTGTGGAAATCCGGCAGGCAGCCTGCTCCGGAGGAACAAGGCCCTACCTGGTACTGACAAAGGCTTCTGCCCGGGAAAACAAATCCCACAACCCCACGTTCCTGGTCTCAGTTTGCAGAGCTCCATGGGCACTCTCAAAGAAGACCGAGTTGGTACAGGCGGCAGCTTGTCCCTGGGCGGCATCTTGATATTCGTGGAAATCCAGCAGACAGCCGGCCAGAAGGGGCCGAGGGCCTACCCGGTACTGCAAATGCTTCTGCCCGGGAAAAAAAAACCCACCAGCCCACGTTAATGGTCTCAGTTTGCAGAGCTCCATGGGCACTCTCAAAGCAGCCCGAGTTGGCACAGGTGGCAGCTTGTCCCTGGGCGGCATCTTGATATTCGGGGAAATCCAGCCGGCAGCCGGCCCCGAAGGGCCGAGGGCCAACCTGGTACTGACAAAGGCTTCTGCCCAGGGAAACAAAATCCACAACCCCACGTTCTAGGTCTCAGTTTGCTGAGGTCCATGGGCACTCTCAAACCAGCCCGAGTTGGCACAGGTGGCAGCTTGTCCCTGGGCGGCATCTTGATATTCGTGGAAAACCAGACGGCAGCCTGCCCCTGAGGAACAAGGCCCTACCTGGTACTGACAAAGGCTTCTGCCCAGGGAACCAAATTTCGTCAACCCACGTTCCTGGTCTCAGTTTGCCGAGCTCCATCGACACTCCCAAAGCAGCACGAGTTGGCACAGGTGGCAGCTTGTCCCTGGGCGGCATCTTGATATTCGTGGAAATCCAGCCAGCAGCCTACCCCTGAGGAACAAGGCCCTACCTGGTAGAGCAAATGCTTCTTCCCGGGAAAACAAAACGCACCAGCCCACATTCCTGGTCTCAGTTTACAGAGCTCCATGGGCACTATCAAAGCAGCCCGAGTTGGCACAGGTGGCAGCTTGTCCCTGGGCGGCATCTTAATATTCGTGGAAATCCAGCCTGCAGCCAGCCGCGAAGGGCCAACGGCCTCCCTGGTAGTGACAAAGGCTTCTGCCTGGTGAAACAAACCCCACCACCTCACAGTCCTGGTCTCAGTTTGCAGAGCTCCATGGGCACGCTCAAAGCAGCCCGAGTTGGCACAGGTGGCAGCTTGTGCCTGGGCGGCATCTTGATATTCGTGGAAATCCAGCAGGCAGACAGGCCCGAAGGGCCGAGGGCCTACCTGGTACTGCAAATGCTTCTGCCCGGGAAAACAAAACCTACCAGCCCACGTTCCTGGTCTCAGATTGCAGAGCTCCATGGGCACTCTCAAAGCAGCCCGAGTTGGCACGGGTGGCAGCTTGTCCCTGGGCGGCTGTCGGAACTCAGGACTCTCCTCTGGGGGTCCTGGATGGCCAGAGCCGCTGGCAGGGGGCTCTGAGACCCTGGCATGCAGCCAAAGACACTCTTGGGGTTTTGATCTTAGCCCATGGAGCAAATTACTAACTCTATATGAAGAATTACAAGCCACACACACACAAAAGTTTAGATAGTATAGTAGAAGTAGTCACGAAGTAAAGGGTAGGATTTCTGAGTGCTGTACAGGGGGGTTTTAAGCCTTGTACGCAGGGGTCCAAGTTTTGTACATGGGGGTCAGGAGTTCTAAGATGGAGGGACTTGGGTGTGCCCTGTCCTCTTTCTTTCTCCTTCCTAACCTCCATGTCTTTGGTGGTGTTGGCACTCACAGATTGGTTTAGAGTAGAAAGTCACCATTCAATATAGATAGTAGGCATTGGAGAAAAAGCATAAACATGTAGTACGTAATATATGATATAAAAGATAGCACCAGCCCCCTGGGAGGGCAGAGTGCCTTTGTCTGAGCTGCTGAACAGGCCACAGCAGTTCAGGGAGAAGAATCTTGTAGATAACCAACAATAAACAACCTTGAGTACAGACAACAGAAGACTACTGAGTCTTTCTTCGAAGGCACGGGTTGGAGGAGGGACTTTTCCATCTTTCGGGGTCATCCCAATCCGGGGGTGAAACCCCACATCTGGCGTCCCTGGGTGGGCACGACTGAAGCAAAGATATAAAACCATCAGACGACCTCCAAACCCAATCTGGAAAGAAGGCACACTCCGAAGTTCCAGAGAGAGAGAGCAGAGAGCCCGGAACAAAAACATCACCAAGACAAAATCACCTCGAGAGCAGCCCGGAGAGGAAGAAAACCAGAGATGTACGTCTGGAATTCCTCGCCTGAAAAACTGCTGGACAGGGACCAGGACCATCTCCGGACCGACCTTGCGTTGATTCAGCTGTTGGTGAGAACAGTCAAAACTAAGAACATGGGGAAAGCATATTCCCAGGAACAACTCAGGGAGATTAATGGACATCTTTATCATTTAGCAACAGGGAAAGAAAACAAGGCCTTGAAACTTTTGGTTCCAGAGAGAATAATGCGGGAGGAAATTTCGCGGAGTGCCGCGGGGGTACCTTTTATCAGCAGGCAGTAGAAATGACTCCCAGTCGGGGGGGGGATGCCTCCTTGCCATCCGCAAGAGAGGGAATTGTCTAGCCATCCGCAGACGGGGTTTACTGTTATGAAATTAGGAGGAACAGAACTGACTCTCACCAAAAGGTGAGGGGGGATCGTTATCACCTTCAGGACTTACAGGGTGCCCAGGCACACCTCTTCCAGTTGCGGGAAAGCGCGGCTTGAAGGACTGGGATTTTGCCTTCTTTGTGGCTTGTTCCCCAGAACTGCAGCCTGTGACAGAGGCGACGGCAGGATGGGGGGCAGAGAGATTGCAGGACGGGAGAAGGAGCTGCTTTTCGGCGGCTGGCACAGAACCCATGCCGAGGTGGCACCGGTCAGCCGGCAGCCCGGGGGACCCGCACAGGCGGCGGCGGGGGTTGCGGAGGCTGGCGGGGGGGCCACAGCGGCAGCGGGGGTGCGGCGGCGGCGACAGCTGCAGCCGCGGCGGCGGCGGCGGCGGCGGCGGCGGCGCGCGCATGCGCAGTGCCGGCGGCAGGAGAGGCAGCGGCGGCGGGAAGCTCGGACGCGGCGATTGCGCGTTCCCAGGGCGCCGTGACGCGCTCCATGCTGAGAGCCCGCGCGGCCGCGGAGACGGCCGCCCGACAGGCGGGGGGGGCCGCTCTCGCATTGCAGCAGTGCCGCTGGCAGGACTGAGCTCATGAGACTGAGCAGAGATCCGCGGAGATGCTCGTCTCGGAGCGGCAGCGCCAGTGCGCGCGCGCATGTCGGTGGAGCGAAACCCCACCTGTCGGGGAGGGGCAGCTCGCATGTTGTAGACGCGAAACGGGCACAGACGGGACAAGAATCGCGCGCTCGGTTGTGGACGTTGGCACGGAGCCAGGGGAGGCGGATCCCAGTGGACAGCAGAGCGGGCACAGGCAGAGACGGGACAAGGTCAGGGCGGAGATGTCCTTCAAGGCACCGCTCTGTCAGAGTTGCTAGGCAACCACAGTAGCCAGAATTCCAGGCAGGTTTTTGGGGAAAAACAGGTCTGGAAACTTTTCCAAGGGCAGGATGAGAAGCTTCTGAGAATTTTCACAGTGCTTTATCCAGTTTTTCAACAGGATCAACTCCAGAAAAAATGCAGCAGATGTTATGTGGGGCAATTGGTTCAGTTCTTTCACAGGCAGGTTCCACAGAAGTGATGGCAACAGTATTTGCCAGAGGACCATGATTCAGATGCAGAAGACATGGACAATGCCATAAGTGCAGAGCTCTATGTTGCAGTCAAACAAAGTTTTTTAAGGGTTGAATTTCTAAATGGTATTTTCATATCAGTCATTTCTTGGGATTTTATTGTTTTTCTACTGTGAAAAATGCTTCCTAGGGAAACAAAACATCATGTAAAGAGTCTGTGGGGCCATCAGCTGATTTCCCAATGGTTCAGAGTTCTAGGAATTGTTGGTATTGAGTTTGTAACCTTTGTTATTTTTAATTTTTATAAGTAATAATGATAAATAATGATGGTTGTTGATGTTATATGAATGCTTTAAAAAGATTGTCTTGTGATAAGAATTATTGTTAAGGTATTGTTGTATTGTTAAGGTATTGTTAAGGTATTGTATTTACAGCCGGCTTTCATGTCTTTGTGTGATAATTTTTTATCTTTTTTGTGATCATCTGCAAGACACATGTCTTTTCAGGATCCTGTTTTTTGATTTCTTAACTACTCACATGTTTTTTGGGTTTTTCTATCCAGATTGCCAGTCTCATGGTTTTTTTTCAGTCATTATTACAGAGGTACTTCAGCAGAGAAATCAGTTGTAACATTAAGTTCTTAGGTTTTTGAGTTTCAATATTGTATTAGGTAATGAGTCTTTCATGCAGCTGCACTTCTTTCACTCTCAGTGTCCAGATCCAGGTTCACAATCCTGACTGTGATGAAGTTCATATCTCTGAAGAAGAGGTTTGTTGTATTTGAAGAATCCCTATCATGTTATCTCATGGTGTGAAAGATTTCTAATCCTAAGGTTTCTTATTCATAACTGTTGTTTTTAAGAGTCTTGTTTTAGAATGTGTTAAGTGATACTCACCAATTAGAGTTCGAGCTGTGGCCAAGCTTTAGCTCTACTTGGTGGAGTGATTGACAATCAACCCAGAAGTTTTCTGCATCAAAAAGTATTCAAGTCCTTTTGACTTGGCAATTTGACCATATATGACAGCTGAGCTGGTTTTGAAAGGAAGCTTGGAGAAACATGAATCCGGACATGATTTCTTCAATCTTCTGTTGTTTTAAGGTTCATCAGCTGTTGCAGACTCTGGGATGACAGTCCAATGTTGTGGTGCTTGATGATTGTGTGATTTCACATGTGCTGTTGATTGTCTGTATTATTTGGTTGATTTCTAATTACTGTTGTATTGCATTTCTCTATGCAATTTTGCAAAACAGAACAGATCAAGGTTTCATTTTCACATCAAGACCTATTCTTCATTTTTGGGATTTTGAGAGGATCCTCCAGTCCCTGCGGGGACGTGGATTTGTTTGTGTTTTAACAGGTACAAAGTACAGGTGGATTTCAGTGAAGAATGTGAAACTGTATCGAGTGCAAGAAAACGCTGAGCACTCGACAAGCAAAGAAGAAGACACACAGATGTGGACTGCACAGAGATTCCAACCATTGTGCTTCACCAGTCCACAGAAGATTGCAGACTTTGGGTTTCTGCATGGGTGTGGGAATCAGTGATATTGTAGAAAATTTGTTAGATGATAGTTTTACATTTTGATAGGGCTTGTAATTCTTCTGCTCATTCAGCCATGCATTCTTCAGTGCATGTGGCAGGCCATGAATAAGGCTGTCAAAAATGTGCTTTTGGTGCAAAGAGAAGGGGGAGATGTCGGAACCCAGGACTCTCCTCTGGGTGTCCTGGATGGCCAGAGCCGCTGGCAGGGGGCTCTGAGACCCTGGCATGCAGCCAAAGACACTCTTGGGGTTTTGATCTTAGCCCATGGAGCAAATTACTAACTCTATATGAAGAATTACAAGCCACACACACACAAAAGTTTAGATAGTATAGTAGAAGTAGTCACGAAGTAAAGGGTAGGATTTCTGAGTGCTGTACAGGGGGGTTTTAAGCCTTGTACGCAGGGGTCCAAGTTTTGTACATGGGGGTCAGGAGTTCTAAGATGGAGGGACTTGGGTGTGCCCTGTCCTCTTTCTTTCTCCTTCCTAACCTCCATGTCTTTGGTGGTGTTGGCACTCACAGATTGGTTTAGAGTAGAAAGTCACCATTCAATATAGATAGTAGGCATTGGAGAAAAAGCATAAACATGTAGTACGTAATATATGATATAAAAGATAGCACCAGCCCCCTGGGAGGGCAGAGTGCCTTTGTCTGAGCTGCTGAACAGGCCACAGCAGTTCAGGGAGAAGAATCTTGTAGATAACCAACAATAAAAAACCTTGAGAACAGACAACAGAAGACTACTGAGTCTTTCTTCGAAGGCACGGGTTGGAGGAGGGACTTTTCCATCTTTCGGGGTCATCCCAATCCGGGGGTGAAACCCCACAGGCGGCATCTTGATATTCGTGGAAATCCAGCAGGCAACCGGCCCCGAAGGGTCGTGGTCCTACCTGGTACTGCAAATGCTTATGCCCGGGAAAATAAAACCCACAACCCCACGTTCCTGGTATCAGCTTGAAGAGCTCCATGGGCACACTCAAAGCAGCCCGAGTTGGCACAGGTGGCAGCTTGTCCCTGGGCGGCATCTTGATATTCGTGGAATTCCAGCCGGCAGCCGGCCCATAGTGGCCAAGGGCCTATCTGGTTCTGACAAAGGCTTCTGCCCAGGGAACCAAATTTCCTCAACCCACGTTCCTGGTCTCAGTTTGCAGAGCTCCATGGGCACTCTCAAAGCAGCCCGAGTTGGCACGGGTGGCAGCTTGTCCCTGGGCGGCATCTTGATATTCGTGGAAATTCAGCCGGCAGCCGGCCGCGAAGGGCCAACGGCCTACCTGGTACTGACAAAGCATTCTGCCTGGGGAAAACAAAACCCACAACCCCACGTTCCTGGTCTCAGTTTGCAGAGCACCGTGGGCACTCTCAAAGCAGCCCGAGTTGGCACAGGTGGCAGCTTGTCCCTGGGCGGCACCTTGATATTCGTGGAAATCCAGCGGGCAGCCGGCCCCGAAGGGCCGAGGCCCGACCTGGTACTGACAAAGGCTACAGCATGGGGAAACAAAAGCCACCACCCCACGGTCCTGGTCTCAGTTTTCAGAGATCCATGGGCACTCTCAAAGCAGCCCAAGTTGGCACAGGTGGCAGCTTGTCCCTGGGCGGCATCTTGATATTCGTGGAAAACCAGACGGCAGCCTGCCCCTGAGGAACAAGGCCCTACCTGGTACTGACAAATGCTGCTTCCCAGGGAAATAAATTTCTCCAACCCACGTTCCTGGTCTCAGGTGGCAGAGTTCCATGGGCATTCTCAAAGCAGCCCGAGTTGGCCCAGGTGGCAGCGTGTCCCTGGGAGGCATCTTGATATTCGAGGAAATCCAGCGAGCAGCCGGCCAGAAAGGGCCAAGGGCCTACCTGGTACTGCAAATGCTTCTGCCCGGGAAAATAAAACCCACAACCCCACGTTCCTGGTCTCAGATTGCAGAGCTCCATGGGCACTCTCAAAGCAGCCCGAGTTGGCACAGGTGGCAGCTTGTCCCTGGGCGGCATCTTCAGATTCGTGGAAATCCAGACGGCAGCCAGCCGCGAAGGGCCAACGGCCTCCCTGGTAGTGACAAAGGCTTCTGCCTGGTGAAACAAACCCCACCACCCCACGTTCCAGGTCTCAGTTTACAGAGCTCCATGGGCACTCTCAAAGCAGCCCGAGTTGGCACAGGTGGCAGCTTGTCCCTGGGTGGCATCTTCAGAAACGTGGAAATCCCGCCCGCAGCCTGCCCCTGAGGAACAAGGGCCTACCTGGTACTGACAAAGGCTTCTGCACGTGGAAATAAAAGCCATAACCCCACGTTCCTGGTCTCAGATTGCAGAGCTCCATGGGCACTCTCAAAGCAGCCCAAATTGGCGCAGGTGGCAGCTTGTCCCTGGGCAGTACCTTGATATTCGTGGAAATCCAGGAGGCAGACAAACCCGAAGGGCCGAGGGCCTACCTGGTACTGCAAATGCTTCTGCCCGGGAAAACAAGACGCACCACCCCACGTTCCTGGTCTCAGATTGCAGCGCTCCATGGGCACACTCAAAGCAGCCCGAGTTGGCACAGGTGGCAGCTTGTCCCTGGGAGGAATCTTGATATTCGTGGAAATCCAGCAGGCAGCTGGCCCCGAAGGGCCGAGGGCCTACCTGGTAATGCAAATGCTTCTGCCCGGGAAAACAAAACCCACAATTCCACGTTCCTGGTCTCAGATTGCAGAGCTCCATGGGCAGTCTCAAAGCAGCCCGAGTTGGCACAGGTGGCAGCTTGTCCCTGGGCGGCATCTTGATATTCGTGCAATTCCAGCGGACAGCTGGCCCAGAGTGGCCGAGGGCCTACCTCGTACTGACAAAGGCTTCTGCCCAGGCAACTAACTTTCGTCAACCCACGTTCCTGGTCTCAGTTTGCAGAGCTCCATGGGCACTCTCAAAGCAGCCCGAGTTGGCACGGGTGGCAGCTTGTCCCTGGGCGGCATCTTGATATTCGTGGAAATCCAGCAGGCAGACAGACCCGAAGGGCCGAGGGCCTACCTGGTACTGCAAATGCTTCTGCCCGGGAAAACAAAACCTACCAGCCCACGTTCCTGGTCTCAGATTGCAGAGCTCCATGGGCACTCTCAAAGCAGCCCAAGTTGGCACAGGTGGCAGCTTGTCCCTGGGCGGCATCTTGATATTCGTGGAAACCTAGGAACAGCCGGCCCCAGAGGGCTGAGGGACTACCTGATACTGACAAATGCTTCTGTCTGGGAAAACAAAACCCACTACCTCACGTTCCAGGTCTCAGTTTGCAGAGCTCCATCGACACTCCCAAAGCAGCCCTAGTTGGCGCAGGTGGCAGCTTGTCCCTAGGCAGCATATTGATAATCGTAGAAATCCAGCCGGCAGCGTGCCCCTGATGAACAAGGCCCTACCTGGTACTGACAAAGGCTTCTGCCCGGGAAAACCAATCCCACCAGCCCACGTTCCTGGTCTCAGTTTGCAGAGCTCCATGGGCACTCTCAAAGCAGCCCGAGTTGGCACAGGTGGCAGCTTGTGCCTGGGCGGCATCTTGATATTCGTGGAAACCCAGCAAGCAGCCTACTCCCAAGGGCCGAGGGCCTACCTGGTAATGACAGAGGCTTCTTCCCGGGGAAACAAAACGCACCAGCCCACGTTCCTGGTCTGAAATTGCAGAGCTCCATGGGCACTCTCAAAGCAGTCCGAGTTGGCACAGGTGGCAGCTTGTCCCTGGGCGGCAGCTTGATATTCGTGGAAATCCAGCAGACAGCCGGCCAGAAGGGGCCGAGGGCCTACCTGATACTGCAAATGCTTCTGCCCGGGAAAAAAAAACCCACCAGCCCACGTTAATGGTCTCAGTTTGCAGAGCTCCATGGGCACTCTCAAAGAAGCCCGAGTTGGCACAGGTGGCAGCTTGTCCCTGGGCGGTACCTTGATATTCGTGGAAATCTAGCGGGCAGCCGGCCCTGAAGGGCCGAGGCCCGACCTGGTACTGACAAAGGCTTCTGCCTGGGGAAACGAAAGCCACCACGGCACGTTCCTGGTCTCAGTTTGCAGAGCTCCATGGGAACTCTCAAAGCAGCCCAAGTTGGAACAGGTGGCAGCTTGTCCCTGGGCGGCATCTTGATATTTGTGGAAATCCAGCAGGCAGCCGGCCCTGAGGGCCGAGGACCTACCTGGTACTGACAAAGGCTTCTGGCCGGGAAAACAAAACCCAGCACCACCCCACATTCCTGGTCTCAGTTTGCAGAGCTCCATGGGCACTCTCAAAGCAGCCCGAGTTGGCACAGGTGGCAGCTTGTCCCTGGGCGGCATCTTGATATTCGTGGAAATCCAGCAGGCAGCCGGCCCCGAAGGCCTCAGGGCCTACCCAGTACTAAGAAATGCTTCTGCCAGGGAAAACAAAACCCACAACCCGACGTTCCTGGTCTCAGATTGCAGAGCTCCATGGGATGTCTCAAAGCAGCCGAGTTGGCACAGGTGGCAGCTTGTCCCTGGGCGGCATCTTGATATTTGTGGAAATCAAGCGGGCAGCCGGCCCCGAAGGCCTCAGGGCCTACATGGTACTAACAAAGGATTCTGCCTGGGGAAACAAAACCCACAACCCCACGTTCCTGGTCTCAGTTTGCAGAGCACCGTGGGCACTCTCAAAGCAGCCCGAGTTGGCAAAGGTGGCAGCTTGTGCCTGGGACGCATCTTCAGATTCGTGGAATTCCAGCGGGCAGCCGGCCCAGTGTGGCCGAGGGCCTCCCTGGTACTGACAAAGGCTTCTGCCCAGGCAACTAACTTTCGTCAACCCACGTTCCTGGTCTCAGTTTGCAGAGCTCCATGGGCACTCTCAAAGCAGCCTGAGTTGTCACGGGTGGCTGCTTGTCCCTGGGCGGCATCTTGATATTCGTGGAAATCCAGCAGGCAGACAGAGCAGAAGGGCCAAGGGCCTAGCTGGTACTGCAAATGCTTCTGCCCGGGAAAACAAAACCTACCAGCCCACGTTCCTGGTCTCAGATTGCAGAGCTCCATGGGCACTCTCAAAGCAGCCCGAGTTGGCACGGGTGGCAGCTTGTCCCTGGGCGGCATCTTGATATTCGTGGAAATCCAGCAGGCAACCGGCCCCGAAGGGTCGAGGTCCTACCTGCTACTGCAAATGCTTATGCCCGAGAAAATAAAACCCACAACCCCACGTTCCTGGTATTAGTTTGAAGAGCTCCATGGGCACTCTCAAAGAGTCCCGAATTGGCACAGGTGGCAGCTTGTCCCTGGGCGGTATCTTGATATTCGTGGAATTCAAGCCGGCAGCCGGCCCATAGTGGCCAAGGGCCTATCTGGTACTGACAAAGGCTTCTGCCCAGGGAACCAAATTTCGTCAACCCACGTTCCTGGTCTCAGTTTGCAGAGCTCCATGGGCACTCTCAAAGCAGCACGAGTTGGCACGGGTGGCAGCTTGTCCCTGGGCGGCATCTTGATATTCGTGGAAACCCAGGAACAGCCGGCCCCGGAGGGCTGAGGGCCTACCTGGTACGGACAAAGGCTTCTGTCTGGGAAAACAAAACCCACTACCTCACGTTCCGGGTCTCAGTTTGCAGAGCTCCATGGGCACTCTCAAAGCAGCCCGAGTTGGCACAGGTGGCAGCTTGTCCCTGGGCGGCAGCTTGATATTCGTGAAAATCCAGCGAGCCGCCGGCCAGAAAGGGCCGAGGCCCTAACTCGTACTGACAAAGGCTTCTGCCCAGGGAACTAAATTTCGTCAACACACGTTCCTGGTCTCAGTTTGCAGAGTTCCATGGACACTCTCAAAGCAGCCCGAGTTGGCACAGGTGGCAGCTTGTCCCTGGGCGGCATCTTGATATTCGTGGAAATCCGACAAGCAGCCTGCTCCGGAGGAACAAGGCCCTACCTGGTACTGACAAAGGCTTCTGCCCGGGAAAACAAATCCCACCACCCCACGTTCTAGGTCTCAGTTTGCAGAGCTCCATGGGCACTCTCAAAGAAGCCCGAGTTGGTACAGGCGGCAGCTTGTCCCTGGGCGGCATCTTGATATTCGTGGAAATCCAGCAGACAGCCGGCCAGAAGGGGCCGAGGGCCTACCTGATACTGCAAATGCTTCTGCACGGGAAAAAAAAACCCACCAGCCCACGTTAATGGTCTCAGTTTGCAGAGCTCCATGGGCACTCTCAAACCAGCACGAGTTGGCACAGGTGGCAGCTTGTCCCTGGGCAGCATCTTGATATTTGTGGAAATCCAGCAGGCAGCCGGCCCTGAGGGCCGAGGACCTACCTGGTACTGACAAAGGCTTCTGGCCGGGAAAACAAAACGCACCACCTCACATTCCTGGTGTCAGTTTGCAGAGCTACATGGGCACTCTCAAAGCAGCCCGAGTTGGCACAGGTGGCAGCTTGTCCCTGGGCGGCATCTTGATATTCGTGGAAATCCAGCAGGCAGCCGGCCCCGAAGGGCTGAGGCCCTACCCAGTACAAAGAAATGCTTCTGCCAGGGAAAACAAAACCCACCACCCGACGTTCCTGGTCTCAGATTGCAGAGCTCCATGGGATGTCTCAAAGCAGCCGAGTTGGCACAGGTGGCAGCTTGTCCCTGGGCGGCATCTTGATATTTGTGGAAATCCAGCGGGCAGCCGGCCCCGAAGGCCTCAGGGCCTACATGGTACTAACAAAGGATTCTGCCTGGGGAAACATAACCCACAACCCCACGTTCCTGGTCTCAGTTTGCAGAGCACCGTGGGCACTCTCAAAGCAGCCCGAGTTGGCAAAGGTGGCAGCTTGTCCCTGGGCGGCACCTTAATATTCGTGGAAATCCAGCGGGCAGCCGGACCCGTAAGGCCTCAGGGCCTACATGGTACTAACAAAGGATTCTGCCTGGGGAAACATAACCCACAACCCCACGTTCCTGGTCTCAGTTTGCAGAGCACCGTGGGCACTCTCAAAGCAGCCCGAGTTGGCACAGGTGGCAGCTTGTCCCTGGGCGGCACCTTAATATTCGTGGAAATCCAGCGGGCAGCCGGACCCGAAAGGCCGAGGCCCGACCTGGTACTGACAAAGGCTACTGCATGGGGAAACAAAAGCCACCACCCCACATTACTGGTCTCAGTTTTCAGAGATCCATGGGCACTCCCAAAGCAGCACGAGTTGGCACAGGTGGCAGATTGTGCCTGGGCGGCATCTTGATATTCGGGGAAATCCAGCCGGCAGCCGGCCCCGAAGGGCCGAAGGCCTAACTGTTACTGACAAAGGCTTCTGCCCAGGGAAACACAATCCACAACCCCACGTTCTAGGTCTCAGTTTGCTGAGGTCCATGGGCACTCTCAAAGAAGCCCGAGTTGGCACAGGTGGCAGCTTGTCCCTGGGCGGCATCTTGATATTCGTGGAAATCCAGCCGGCAGCCTGCCCCTGAGGAACAAGGCCCTACCAGGTACTGACAAATGCTTCTGCCCGGGGAAATAAATTTCTCCAACCCACGTTCCTGGTCTCAGGTGGCAGAGTTCCATGGGCACTCTCAAAGCAGCCCGAGTGGGCACAGGTGGCAGCTTGTCCCTGGGAGGCATCTTGATATTCGTGGAAATCCAGCGAGCAGCCGGCCAGAAAGGGACGAGGGCCTACCTGGTACAGCAAATGCTTCTTCCCGGGAAAACAAAACGCACCACCCCACGTTCCTGGTCTCAGATTGCAGAGCTCCATGGGAAGTCTCAAAGCAGCCCGAGTTGGCACAGGTGGCAGCTTGTCCCTGGGCGGCATCTTAATATTCGTGGAAATCCAGCAGGCAGCCAGCCGCGAAGGGCCAACGGCCTCCCTGGTAGTGACAAAGGCTTCTGCCCGGGGAAACAAATTCCACCACCCCACGTTCCTTGTTTCAGTTTACAGAGCTCCATGGGCACTCTCAAAGCAGCCCGAGTTGGCACAGGTGGCAGCTTGTCCCTGGGCAGCATCTTGATATTCGTCAAAATCCAGCAGGCAGCCGGCCCATAGTGGCCGAGGGCCTATCTGGTACTGACAAAGGCTTCTGTCCAGGGAAGCAAACTTCGTCATCCCACGTTCCTGGTCTCAGTTTGCAGAGCTCCATGGGCACTCTCAAAGCAGCCCGAGTTGGCACAGGTGGCAGCTTGTGCCTGGGACGCATCTTCAGATTCGTGGAATTCCAGCGGGCAGCCGGCCCAGAGTGGCCGAGGGCCTCCCTGGTACAGACAAAGGCTTCTGCCCAGGCAACTAACTTTCGTCAACCCACGTTCCTGGTCTCAGTTTGCAGAGCTCCATGGGCACTCTCAAAGCAGCCTGAGTTGTCACGGGTGGCTGCTTGTCCCTGGGCGGCATCTTGATATTCGTGGAAATCCAGCAGGCAGACAGAGCAGAAGGGCCAAGGGCCTACCTGGTACTGCAAATGCTTCTGCCCGGGAAAACAAAACCTACCAGCCCACGTTCCTGGTCTCAGATTGCAGAGCTCCATGGGCACTCTCAAAGCAGCCCGAGTTGGCACAGGTGGCAGCTTGTCCCTGGGCGGCATCTTGATATTCGTGGAAATCCAGCAGGCAACCGGCCCCGAAGGGTCGAGGTCCTACCTGCTACTGCAAATGCTTATGCCCGGGAAAATAAAACCCACAACCCCACGTTCCTGGTATTAGTTTGCATAGCTCCATCGGCACTCTCAAAGAGTCCCGAATTGGCACAGGTGGCAGCTTGTCCCTGGGCGGTATCTTGATATTCGTGGAATTCCAGCCGGCAGCCGGCCCATAGTGGCCATGGGCCTATCTGGTACTGACAAAGGCTTATGCCCAGGGAACCAAATTTCGTCAACCCACGTTCCTGGTCTCAGTTTGCAGAGCTCCATGGGCACTCTCAAAGCAGCACGAGTTGGCACAGGTGGCAGCTTGTCCCTGGGCGGCATCTTGATATTCGTGGAAACCCAGGAACAGCCGGCCCCGGAGGGCTGAGGGCCTACCTGGTACTGACAAATGCTTCTCTCTGGGAAAACAAAACCCACTACCTCACGTTCCGGGTCTCAGTTTGCAGAGCTCCATGGGCACTCTCAAAGCAGCCCGAGTTGGCACAGGTGGCAGCTTGTCCCTGGGCGGCATCTTGATATTCGTGGAAATCCAGCCGGCTGCCTGCCCCTGAGGAACAAGGCCCTACCGGGTACTGTCAAATGCTTCTGCCCGGGGAAATAAATTTCTCCAACCCACGTTCCTGGTCTCAGGTGGCAGAGTTCCATGGGCACTCTCAAAGCAGCCCGAGTTGGCACAGGTGGCAGCTTGTCCCTGGGCGGCATCTTGATATTCGTGGAAATCCAGCGAGCAGCCGACCAGAAAGGGCCGAGGGCCTACCTGGTACAGCCAATGCTTCTTCCCGGGAGAACAAAACGCACCA
Organism: Motacilla alba alba; assembly: GCF_015832195.1. Classification (NCBI taxonomy): domain Eukaryota; kingdom Metazoa; phylum Chordata; class Aves; order Passeriformes; family Motacillidae; genus Motacilla; species Motacilla alba. The sequence continues at coordinate 67,381 of NW_024037535.1, forward strand.
CCCCACGTTCCTGGTCTCAGATTGCAGAGCTCCATGGGAAGTCTCAAAGCAGCCCGAGTTGGCACAGGTGGCAGCTTGTCCCTGGGCGGCATCTTCAGATTCGTGGAAATCCAGACGGCAGCCGGCCACGAAGGGCCGAGAGCTTACCTGGTACTGACAAAGGCTTCTGCCCGGGAAAACAAAACCCACCAGCCCACGTTCCTGGTCTCAGTTTACAGAGCTCCATGGGCACTCTCAAAGCAGCCCGAGTTGGCACAGGTAGCAGCTTGTACCTGGGCGGCATCTTAATATTCGTGGAAATCCAGCAGGCAGCCAGCCGCGAAGGGCCAACGGCCTCCCTGGTAGTGACAAAGGCTTCTGCCTGGGGAAACAAATTCCACCACCCCACGTTCCTTGTTTCAGTTTACAGAGCTCCATGGGCACTCTCAAAGCAGCCCGAGTTGGCACAGGTGGCAGCTTGTCCCTGGGCGGCACCTTGATATTCGTGGAATTCCATCCGGCAGCCGGCCCATAGTGGCCGAGGGCCTATCTGGTACTGACAAAGGCTTCTGTCCAGGGAAGCAAATTTCGTCATCCCACGTTCCTGGTCTCAGTTTGCAGAGCTCCATGGGCACTCTCAAAGCAGCCCGAGTTGGCACAGGTGGCAGCTTGTGCCTGGGACGCATCTTCAGATTCGTGGAATTCCAGCGGGCAGCCGGCCCAGAGTGGCCGAGGGCCTCCCTGGTACTGACAAAGGCTTCTGCCCAGGCAACTAACTTTCGTCAACCCACGTTCCTGGTCTCAGTTTGCAGAGCTCCATGGGCACTCTCAAAGCAGCCTGAGTTGTCACGGGTGGCTGCTTGTCCCTGGGCGGCATCTTGATATTCGTGGAAATCCAGCAGGCAGACAGAGCAGAAGGGCCAAGGGCCTACCTGGTACTGCAAATGCTTCTGCCCGGGAAAACAAAACCTACCAGCCCACGTTCCTGGTCTCAGATTGCAGAGCTCCATGGGCACTCTCAAAGCAGCCCGAGTTGGCACAGGTGGCAGCTTGTCCCTGGGCGGCATCTTGATATTCGTGGAAATCCAGCAGGCAACCGGCCCCGAAGGGTCGAGGTCCTACCTGCTACTGCAAATGCTTATGCCCGGGAAAATAAAACCCACAACCCCACGTTCCTGGTATTAGTTTGAAGAGCTCCATGGGCACTCTCAAAGAGTCCCGAATTGGCACAGGTGGCAGCTTGTCCCTGGGCGGTATCTTGATATTCGTGGAATTCCAGCCGGCAGCCGGCCCATTATGGCCAAGGGCCTATCTGGTACTGACAAAGGCTTCTGCCCCGGGAACCAAATTTCGTCAACCCACGTTCCTGGTCTCAGTTTGCAGAGCTCCATGGGCACTCTCAAAGCAGCACGAGTTGGCACGGGTGGCAGCTTGTCCCTGGGCGGCATCTTGATATTCGTGGAAACCCAGGAACAGCCGGCCCCGGAGGGCTGAGGGACTACCTGGTACTGACAAATGCTTCTGTCTGGGAAAACAAAACCCACTACCTCACGTTCCGGGTCTCAGTTTGCAGAGCTCCATGGGCACTCTCAAAGCAGCCCGAGTTGGCACAGGTGGCAGCTTGTCCCTGGGCGGCATCTTGATATTCGTGGAAACCCAGCAAGCAGCCTACTCCCAAGGGCCGAGGGCCTACCTGGTAATGACAGAGGCTTCTTCCCGGGGAAACAAAACCCACCAGCCCACGTTCCTGGTCTGAAATTGCAGAGCTCCATGGGCACTCTCAAAGCATTCCTAGTTGGCACAGGTGGCAGCTTGTCCCTGGGCGGCAGCTTGATATTCGTGAAAATCCAGCGAGCCGCCGGCCAGAAAGGGCCGAGGCCCTAACTCGTACTGACAAAGGCTTCTGCCCAGGGAACCAAATTTCGTCAACACACGTTCCTGGTCTCAGTTTGCAGAGTTCCATGGACACTCTCAAAGCTGCCCGAGTTGGCACAGGTGGCAGCTTGTGCCTGGGCGACATCTTGATATTCGTGGAAATCCAGCAAGCAGCCGGCCAGAAGGGGCCGAGGGCCTACCTGATACTGCAAATGCTTCTGCCCGGGAAAAAAAAACCCACCAGCCCACGTTAATGGTCTCAGTTTGCAGAGCTCCATGGGCACTCTCAAACCAGCACGAGTAGGCACAGGTGGCAGCTTGTCCCTGGGCGGCACCTTGATATTCGTGGAAATCTAGCGGGCAGCCGGCCCTGAAGGGCCGAGGCCCGACCTGGTACTGACAAAGGCTTCTGCCTGGGGAAACGAAAGCCACCACGGCACGTTCCTGGTCTCAGTTTGCAGAGCTCCATGGGCGCTCTCAAAGCAGCCCAAGTTGGAACAGGTGGCAGCTTGTCCCTGGGCGGCATCTTGATATTTGTGGAAATCTAGCAGGCAGCCGGCCCTGAGGGCCGAGGACCTACCTGGTACTGACAAAGGCTTCTGGCCGGGAAAACAAAACGCACCACCTCACATTCCTGGTCTCAGTTTGCAGAGCTCCATGGGCACTCTCAAAGCAGCCCGAGTTGGCACAGGTGGCAGTTTGTCCCTGGGCGGCATCTTGATATTCGTGGAAATCCAGCAGGCAGCCGGCCCCGAAGGGCTGAGGGCCTACCCAGTACTAAGAAATGCTTCTGCCCGGGAAAACAAAACCCACCACCCGACGTTCCTGGTCTCAGATTGCAGAGCTCCATGGGATGTCTCAAAGCAGCCGAGTTGGCACAGGTGGCAGCTTGTCCCTGGGCGGCATCTTGATATTTGTGGAAATCCAGCGGGCAGCCGGCCCCGAAGGCCTCAGGGCCTACATGGTACTAACAAAGGATTCTGCCTGGGGAAACATAACGCACAATCCCACGTTCCTGGTCTCAGTTTTCAGAGCACCGTGGGCACTCTCAAAGCAGCCCGAGTTGGCAAAGGTGGCAGCTTGTCCCTGGGCGGCACCTTAATATTCGTGGAAATCCAGCGGGCAGCCGGACCCGTAAGGCCTCAGGGCCTACATGGTACTAACAAAGGATTCTGCCTGGGGAAACATAACCCACAACCCCACGTTCCTGGTCTCAGTTTGCAGAGCACCGTGGGCACTCTCAAAGCAGCCCGAGTTGGCACAGGTGGCAGCTTGTCCATGGGCGGCACCTTAATATTCGTGGAAATCCAGCGGGCAGCCGGACCCGAAAGGCCGAGGCCCGACCTGGTACTGACAAAGGCTACTGCATGGGGAAACAAAAGCCACCACCCCACGTTACTGGTCTCAGTTTTCAGAGATCCATGGGCACTCCCAAAGCAGCACGAGTTGGCACAGGTGGCAGATTGTGCCTGGGCGGCATCTTGATATTCGGGGAAATCCAGCCGGCAGCCGGCCCCGAAGGGCCGAAGGCCTAACTGTTACTGACAAAGGCTTCTGCCCAGGGAAACAAAATCCACAACCCCACGTTCTAGGTCTCAGTTTGCTGAGGTCCATGGGCACTCTCAAAGAAGCCCGAGTTGGCACAGGTGGCAGCTTGTGCCTTGGCGGCATCTTGATATTCGTGGAATTCCAGCAAGCAGCCGGCCCCCTACGGCCGTGGCCCTACCTGGTACAGACATAGGCTTCTGCCCAGGGAACCAAATTTTGTCAACCCACGTTCCTGGTCTCAGTTTGCAGAGCTCCATCGACACTCCCAAAGCAGCACGACTTGGCACAGGTGGCAGCTTGTCCCTGGGCGGCATCTTGATATTCGTGGAAATCCAGCCGGCAGCCTGCCCCTGAGGAACAAGGCCCTACCAGGTACTGACAAATGCTTCTGCCCGGGGAAATAAATTTCTCCAACCCACGTACCTGGTCTCAGGTGGCAGAGTTCCATGGGCACTCTCAAAGCAGCCCGAGTTGGCACAGGTGGCAGCTTGTCCCTGGGAGGCATCTTGATATTCGTGGAAATCCAGCGAGCAGCCGGCCAGAAAGGGCCGAGGGCCTACCTGGTACAGCAAATGCTTCTTCCCGGGAAAACAAAACGCACCACCCCACGTTCCTGGTCTCAGATTGCAGAGCTCCATGGGAAGTCTCAAAGCAGCCCGAGTTGGCACAGGTGGCAGCTTGTCCCGGGTCGGCATCTTCACATTCGTGGAAATCCAGACGGCAGCCGGCCACGAAGGGCTGAGAGCTTACCTGGTAATGACAAGGGCTTCTGCCCGGGAAAACAAAACCCACCAGCCCACGTTCCTGGTCTCAGTTTACAGAGCTCCATGGGCACTCTCAAAGCAGCCCGAGTTGGCACAGGTAGCAGCTTGTACCTGGGCGGCATCTTAATATTCGTGGAAATCCAGCAGGCAGCCAGCTGCGAAGGGTCAACGGCCTCCCTGGTAGTGACAAAGGCTTCTGCCTGGTGAAACAAACTCCACCACCCCACGTTCCAGGTCTCAGTTTACAGAGCTCCATGGGCACTCTCAAAGCAGCCCGAGTTGGTACAGGTGGCAGCTTGTCCCCGGGTGGCATCTTCAGAAACGCGGAAATCCAGCCTGCAGCCTGCCCCTGAGGAACAAGGCCCTACCTGGTACTGACAAAGGCTTCTGCACGCGGAAATACAAGCCATAACCACACGTTCCTGGTGTCAGATTGCAGAGCTCCATGGGCACTCTCAAAGCAGCCCAAATTGGCCCAGGTGGCAGCTTGTCCCTGGGCGGCATCTTGATATTCGTGCAATTCCAGTGGGCATCCGGCCCAGACTGGCCGAGGGCCTACCTGGTACAGACAAAAGCTTCTGCCCAGGGAACCAAATTTCGACAACTCACGTTCCTGGTCTCAGTTTGCAGAGCTCCATGGGCACTCTCAAAGCGGCCCGAGTTGGCAGAGGTGGCAGCTTGTCCCTGGGCGGAATCTTGATATTCGTGGAAACCCAGGAACAGCCGGCCCCGGAGGGCTGAGGGACTCCCTGGTACTGACAAATGCTTCTGTCTGGGAAAACAATACCCACTACCTCACGTTTCTGGTCTCAGTTTGCAGAGCTCCATCGACACACCCAAAGCAGCCCGAGTTGGCACAGGTGGTAGCTTGTACCTGGGCGGCATCTTAATATTCGTGGAAATCCAGCAGGCAGCCAGCCGCGAAGGGCCAACGGCCTCCCTGGTACTGACAAAGGCTTCTTCCTGGGGAAACAAAACCCACCAGCCCACGTTCCTGGTCTCAGTTTCCAGAGCTCCATGGGCACGCTCAAAGCAGCCCGAGTTGGCACAGGTGGCAGCTTGTCCCTGGGCGGCATCTTGATATTCGTCAAAATCCAGCAGGCAGCCGGCCACGAAGGGCCGAGGGCCTACCTGGTACTGAAAATGCTTCTGCCCGGGAAAATAAAACCCTCCAGCCCACGTTCCTGGTCTCATTTTGCAGAGCTCCATGGGCACTCTCAAAGCAGCCCGAGTTGGCACAGGTGGCAGCTTGTGCCTGGGCGGCATCTTGATATTTGTGGAAATCTAGCGGGCAGCTGGCCCCGAAGGGCCGAGGCCCGACCTGGTACTGATAAAGGCTTCTGCCAGGGGAAACAAAAGCCAGCACCGCACGTTCCTGGTCTCAGTTTGCAGTGCTCCATGGGCACTGTCAAAGCAGCCCGAGTTGGCACAGGTGGCAGCTTGTCCCTGGGCGGCATCTTGATATTGATGGAAATCCATCAGGCAGCCGGCTTGAGGGCCGAGGGCCTACCTGGTACTGACAAAGGCTTCTGCCTGGGAAAACAAAACCCACCAGCCCACGTTCCTGGTCTCAGTTTGCAGAGCTCCATGGGCACTCTCAAAGCAGCCCGAGTTGGCACAGGTGGCAGCCTGGAACTTGGCGGCATCTTCAGATTCGTGGAAATCCGGAAGTCTGCCGGCCCCGATTGGTCGAGGGCCTACCCGGCACTAACAAATGCTTTTGCCCGGGAAAACAAAACGCACCAGCCCACGTTCCTGGTCTCAGTTTGCAGAGCTCCATGGGCACTCTCAAAGCAGCCCGAGTTGGCACAAGTGGCAGCTTGTCCCTGGGCGGCATATTGATATTCGTGGAAATCCAGCAAGCAGCCGGCCAGAAAGGTCCGAGGGCCTACCTGGTACTGCAAATGCTTCTGCCCGAGAAAATAAAACCCACCAGCCCACGTTAATGGTCTCAGTTTGCAGAGATCCATGGGCACTCTCAAAGCAGCGCGAGTTGGCACAGGTGGCAGCTTGTCCCTGGGCGGCATCTTGATATTCGTGGAAATCTAGCGAGCTGCCGGCCCCGAAGGGCCGAGGCCTGACCTGGTACTAACAAATGCTTCTGCCCGGAAAAACAAAACCCACCAGCCCACGTTCCTGGTCTCAGATTGCAGAGCTCCATGGGCACTCTCAAAGAAGCCCGAGTTGGCACAGGTGGCAGCTTGTCCTTGGGCAGCATCTTCAAAATGTGGAAATACAGCAGGCAGCCGGCCCTGAGGGTCGAGGGCCTACCCGGTACTAACAAATGCTTCTGCCCGGGAAAACAAAACCCACCAGCCCACGTTCCTGGTCTCAGATTGCAGAGCTCCATGGGAAGTCTCAAAGCAGCCCGAGTTGGCACAGGTGGCAGCTTGTCCCTGGGCGGCATCTTGATATTTGTGGAAATCCAGCGGGCAGCCGGCCCCGAAGGCCTCAGGGCCTACATGGTACTAACAAAGGATTCTGCCTGGGGAAACCAAACCCACAACTCCACGTTCCTGGTCTCAGTTTGCAGAGCTCCATGGGCACTCTCAAAGCAGCCCGAGTTGGCACAGGTGGCAGCTTGTCCCTGGGCGGCACCTTGATATTCGTGGAATTCCATCCGGCAGCCGGCCCATAGTGGCCGAGGGCCTATCTGGTACTGACAAAGGCTTCTGTCCAGGGAAGCAAATTTCGTCAACCCACGTTCCTGGTCTCAGTTTGCAGAGCTCCATGGGCACTCTCAAAGCAGCCCGAGTTGGCACAGGTGGCAGCTTGTCCCTGGGCGGCATCTTGATATTCGTGGAAATCCGACAAGCAGCCTGCTCCGGAGGAACAAGGCCCTACCTGGTACTGACAAAGGCTTCTGCCCGGGAAAACAAATCCCACCACCCCACGTTCTAGGTCTCAGTTTGCAGAGCTCCATGGGCACTCTCAAAGAAGCCCGAGTTGGTACAGGCGGCAGCTTGTCCCTGGGCGGCATCTTGATATTCGTGGAAATCCAGCAGACAGCCGGCCAGAAGGGGCCGAGGGCCTACCTGATACTGCAAATGCTTCTGCCCGGGAAAAAAAAACCCACCAGCCCACGTTAATGGTCTCAGTTTGCAGAGCTCCATGGGCACTCTCAAACCAGCACGAGTTGGCACAGGTGGCAGCTTGTCCCTGGGTGGCATCTTGATATTTGTGGAAATCCAGCAGGCAGCCGGCCCTGAGGGCCGAGGACCTACCTGGTACTGACAAAGGCTTCTGGCCGGGAAAACAAAACGCACCACCTCACATTCCTGGTCTCAGTTTGCAGAGCTCCATGGGCACTCTCAAAGCAGCCCGAGTTGGCACAGGTGGCAGCTTGTCCCTGGGCGGCATCTTGATATTCGTGGAAATCCAGCAGGCAGCCGGCCCCGAAGGGCTGAGGGCCTACCCAGTACAAAGAAATGCTTCTGCCCGGGAAAACAAAACCCACCACCCGACGTTCCTGGTCTCAGATTGCAGAGCTCCATGGGATGTCTCAAAGCAGCCGAGTTGGCACAGGTGGCAGCTTGTCCCTGGGCGGCATCTTGATATTTGTGGAAATCCAGCAGGCAGCCGGCCCCGAAGGCCTCAGGGCCTACATGGTACTAACAAAGGATTCTGCCTGGGGAAACATAACCCACAACCCCACGTTCCTGGTCTCAGTTTGCAGAGCACCGTGGGCACTCTCAAAGCAGCCCGAGTTGGCAAAGGTGGCAGCTTGTCCCTGGGCGGCACCTTAATATTCGTGGAAATCCAGCGGGCAGCCGGACCCGAAAGGCCTCAGGGCCTACATGGTACTAACAAAGGATTCTGCCTGGGGAAACATAACCCACAACCCCACGTTCCTGGTCTCAGTTTGCAGAGCACCGTGGGCACTGTCAAAGCAGCCCGAGTTGGCACAGGTGGCAGCTTGTCCCTGGGCGGCACCTTAATATTTGTGGAAATCCAGCGGGCAGCCGGACCCGAAAGGCCGAGGCCCGACCTGGTACTGACAAAGGCTACTGCATGGGGAAACAAAAGCCACCACCCCACGTTACTGGTCTCAGTTTTCAGAGATCCATGGGCACTCCCAAAGCAGCACGAGTTGGCACAGGTGGCAGATTGTGCCTGGGCGGCATCTTGATATTCGGGGAAATCCAGCCGGCAGCCGGCCCCGAAGGGCCGAAGGCCTAACTGTTACTGACAAAGGCTTCTGCCCAGGGAAACAAAATCCACAACCCCACGTTCTAGGTCTCAGTTTGCTGAGGTCCATGGGCACTCTCAAAGCAGCCCGAGTTGGCACAGGTGGCAGCTTGTGCCTGGGCGGCATCTTGATATTCGTGGAATTCCAGCAAGCAGCCGGCCCCCTACGGCCGTGGCCCTACCTGGTACAGACATAGGCTTCTGCCCAGGGAACCAAATTTTGTCAACCCACGTTCCTGGTCTCAGTTTGCAGAGCTCCATCGACACTCCCAAAGCAGCATGAGTTGGCACAGGTGGCAGCTTGTCCCTGGGCGGCATCTTGATATTCGTGGAAATCCAGCAAGCAGCCTGCCCCTGAGGAACAAGGCCCTACCAGGTACTGACAAATGCTTCTGCCCGGGGAAATAAATTTCTCCAACCCACGTTCCTGGTCTCAGGTGGCAGAGTTCCATGGGCACTCTCAAAGCAGCCCGAGTTGGCACAGGTGGCAGCTTGTCCCTGTGAGGCATCTTGATATTCGTGGAAATCCAGCAGGCAGCCGGCCAGAAAGGGCCGAGGGCCTACCTGGTACAGCAAATGCTTCTTCCCGGGAAAACAAAACGCACCACCCCACGTTCCTGGTCTCAGATTGCAGAGCTCCATGGGAAGTCTCAAAGCAGCCCGAGTTGGCACAGGTGGCACCTTGTCCCTGGGCGGCATCTTGATATTCGTGGAAATCCAGACGGCAGCCGGCCACGAAGGGCCGAGAGCTTACCTGGTAATGACAAGGGCTTCTGCCCGGGAAAACAAAACCCACCAGCCCACATTCCTGGTGTCAGTTTACAGAGCTCCATGGGCACTCTCAAAGCAGCCCGAGTTGGCACAGGTAGCAGCTTGTACCTGGGCGGCATCTTAATATTCGTGGAAATCCAGCAGGCAGCCAGCCGCGAAGGGCCAACGGCCTCCCTGGTAGTGACAAAGGCTTCTGCCTGGTGAAACAAACTCCACCACCCCACGTTCCAGGTCTCAGTTTACAGAGCTCCATGGGCACTCTCAAAGCAGCCCGAGTTGGTACAGGTGGCAGCTTGTCCCCGGGTGGCATCTTCAGAAACGCGGAAATCCAGCCTGCAGCCTGCCCCTGAGGAACAAGGCCCTACCTGGTACTGACAAAGGCTTCTGCACGCGGAAATACAAGCCATAACCACACGTTCCTGGTCTCAGATTGCAGAGCTCCATGGGCACTCTCAAAGCAGCCCAAATTGGCGCAGGTGGCAGCTTGTCCCTGGGCGGCATCTTGATATTCGTGCAATTCCAGCGGGCATCCGGCCCAGACTGGCCGAGGGCCTACCTGGTACAGACAAAAGCTTCTGCCCAGGGAACCAAATTTCGACAACTCACGTTCCTGGTCTCAGTTTGCAGAGCTCCATGGGCACTCTCAAAGCGGCCCGAGTTGGCAGAGGTGGCAGCTTGTCCCTGGGCGGAATCTTGATATTCGTGGAAACCCAGGAACAGCCGGCCCCGGAGGGCTGAGGGACTCCCTGGTACTGACAAATGCTTCTGTCTGGGAAAACAATACCCACTACCTCACGTTTCTGGTCTCAGTTTGCAGAGCTCCATCGACACGCCCAAAGCAGCCCGAGTTGGCACAGGTGGTAGCTTGTACCTGGGCGGCATCTTAATATTCGTGGAAATCCAGCAGGCAGCCAGCCGCGAAGGGCCAACGGCCTCCCTGGTACTGACAAAGGCTTCTTCCTGGGGAAACAAAACCCACCACCCCACGTTCCTGGTCTCAGTTTCCAGAGCTCCATGGGCACGCTCAAAGCAGCCCGAGTTGGCACAGGTGGCAGCTTGTCCCTGGGCGGCATCTTGATATTCGTCAAAATCCAGCAGGCAGCCGGCCACGAAGGGCCGAGGGCCTACCTGGTACTGAAAATGCTTCTGCCCGGGAAAATAAAACCCTCCAGCCCACGTTCCTGGTCTCATTTTGCAGAGCTCCATAGGCACTCTCAAAGCAGCCCGAGTTGGCACAGGTGGCAGCTTGTGCCTGGGCGGCATCTTGATATTTGTGGAAATCTAGCGGGCAGCTGGCCCCGAAGGGCCGAGGCCCGACCTGGTACTGACAAAGGCTTCTGCCAGGGGAAACAAAAGCCAGCAGCGCACGTTCCTGGTCTCAGTTTGCAGTGCTCCATGGGCACTGTCAAAGCAGCCCGAGTTGGCACAGGTGGCAGCTTGTCCCTGGGCGGCATCTTGATATTGATGGAAATCCATCAGGCAGCCGGCTTGAGGGCCGAGGGCCTACCTGGTACTGACAAAGGCTTCTGCCTGGGAAAACAAAACCCACCAGCCCACGTTCCTGGTCTCAGTTTGCAGAGCTCCATGGGCACTCTCAAAGCAGCCCGAGTTGGCACAGGTGGCAGCCTGGAACTTGGCGGCATCTTCAGATTCGTGGAAATCTAGCGAGCTGCCGGCCCCGAAGGGCCGAGGCCTGACCTGGTACTAACAAATGCTTCTGCCCGGAAAAACAAAACCCACCAGCCCACGTTCCTGGTCTCAGATTGCAGAGCTCCATGGGCACTCTCAAAGCAGCCCGAGTTGGCACAGGTGGCAGCTTGTCCTTGGGCAGCATCTTCAAAAATGTGGAAATACAGCAGGCAGCCGGCCCTGAGGGTCGAGGGCCTACCCGGTACTAACAAATGCTTCTGCCCGGGAAAACAAAACCCACCAGCCCACGTTCCTGGTCTCAGATTGCAGAGCTCCATGGGAAGTCTCAAAGCAGCCCGAGTTGGCACAGGTGGCAGCTTGTCCCTGGGCGGCATCTTGATATTTGTGGAAATCCAGCGGGCAGCCGGCCCCGAAGGCCTCAGGGCCTACATGGTACTAACAAAGGATTCTGCCTGGGGAAACCAAACCCACAACTCCACGTTCCTGGTCTCAGTTTGCAGAGCTCCATGGGCACTCTCAAAGCAGCCCGAGTTGGCACAGGTGGCAGCTTGTCCCTGGGCGGCACCTTGATATTCGTGGAATTCCATCCGGCAGCCGGCCCATAGTGGCCGAGGGCCTATCTGGTACTGACAAAGGCTTCTGTCCAGGGAAGCAAATTTCGTCAACCCACGTTCCTGGTCTCAGTTTGCAGAGCTCCATGGGCACTCTCAAAGCAGCCCGAGTTGGCACAGGTGGCAGCTTGTCCCTGGGCGGCATCTTGATATTCGTGGAAATCCGACAAGCAGCCTGCTCCGGAGGAACAAGGCCCTACCTGGTACTGACAAAGGCTTCTGCCCGGGAAAACAAATCCCACCACCCCACGTTCTAGGTCTCAGTTTGCAGAGCTCCATGGGCACTCTCAAAGAAGCCCGAGTTGGTACAGGCGGCAGCTTGTCCCTGGGCGGCATCTTGATATTCGTGGAAATCCAGCAGACAGCCGGCCAGAAGGGGCCGAGGGCCTACCTGATACTGCAAATGCTTCTGCCCGGGAAAAAAAAACCCACCAGCCCACGTTAATGGTCTCAGTTTGCAGAGCTCCATGGGCACTCTCAAACCAGCCCGAGTTGGCACAGGTGGCAGCTTGTCCCTGGGTGGCATCTTGATATTTGTGGAAATCCAGCAGGCAGCCGGCCCTGAGGGCCGAGGACCTACCTGGTACTGACAAAGGCTTCTGGCCGGGAAAACAAAACGCACCACCTCACATTCCTGGTCTCAGTTTGCAGAGCTCCATGGGCACTCTCAAAGCAGCCCGAGTTGGCACAGGTGGCAGCTTGTCCCTGGGCGGCATCTTGATATTCGTGGAAATCCAGCAGGCAGCCGGCCCCGAAGGGCTGAGGGCCTACCCAGTACAAAGAAATGCTTCTGCCCGGGAAAACAAAACCCACCAGCCCACGTTCCTGGTCTCAGATTGCAGAGCTCCATGGGAAGTCTCAAAGCAGCCCGAGTTGGCACAGGTGGCAGCTTGTCCCTGGGCGGCATCTTGATATTTGTGGAAATCCAGCGGGCAGCCGGCCCCGAAGGCCTCAGGGCCTACATGGTACTAACAAAGGATTCTGCCTGGGGAAACCAAACCCACAACTCCACGTTCCTGGTCTCAGTTTGCAGAGCTCCATGGGCACTCTCAAAGCAGCCCGAGTTGGCACAGGTGGCAGCTTGTCCCTGGGCGGCACCTTGATATTCGTGGAATTCCATCCGGCAGCCGGCCCATAGTGGCCGAGGGCCTATCTGGTACTGACAAAGGCTTCTGTCCAGGGAAGCAAATTTCGTCAACCCACGTTCCTGGTCTCAGTTTGCAGAGCTCCATGGGCACTCTCAAAGCAGCCCGAGTTGGCACAGGTGGCAGCTTGTCCCTGGGCGGCATCTTGATATTCGTGGAAATCCGACAAGCAGCCTGCTCCGGAGGAACAAGGCCCTACCTGGTACTGACAAAGGCTTCTGCCCGGGAAAACAAATCCCACCACCCCACGTTCTAGGTCTCAGTTTGCAGAGCTCCATGGGCACTCTCAAAGAAGCCCGAGTTGGTACAGGCGGCAGCTTGTCCCTGGGCGGCATCTTGATATTCGTGGAAATCCAGCAGACAGCCGGCCAGAAGGGGCCGAGGGCCTACCTGATACTGCAAATGCTTCTGCCCGGGAAAAAAAAACCCACCAGCCCACGTTAATGGTCTCAGTTTGCAGAGCTCCATGGGCACTCTCAAACCAGCACGAGTTGGCACAGGTGGCAGCTTGTCCCTGGGTGGCATCTTGATATTTGTGGAAATCCAGCAGGCAGCCGGCCCTGAGGGCCGAGGACCTACCTGGTACTGACAAAGGCTTCTGGCCGGGAAAACAAAACGCACCACCTCACATTCCTGGTCTCAGTTTGCAGAGCTCCATGGGCACTCTCAAAGCAGCCCGAGTTGGCACAGGTGGCAGCTTGTCCCTGGGCGGCATCTTGATATTCGTGGAAATCCAGCAGGCAGCCGGCCCCGAAGGGCTGAGGGCCTACCCAGTACAAAGAAATGCTTCTGCCCGGGAAAACAAAACCCACCACCCGACGTTCCTGGTCTCAGATTGCAGAGCTCCATGGGATGTCTCAAAGCAGCCGAGTTGGCACAGGTGGCAGCTTGTCCCTGGGCGGCATCTTGATATTTGTGGAAATCCAGCAGGCAGCCGGCCCCGAAGGCCTCAGGGCCTACATGGTACTAACAAAGGATTCTGCCTGGGGAAACATAACCCACAACCCCACGTTCCTGGTCTCAGTTTGCAGAGCACCGTGGGCACTCTCAAAGCAGCCCGAGTTGGCAAAGGTGGCAGCTTGTCCCTGGGCGGCACCTTAATATTCGTGGAAATCCAGCGGGCAGCCGGACCCGAAAGGCCTCAGGGCCTACATGGTACTAACAAAGGATTCTGCCTGGGGAAACATAACCCACAACCCCACGTTCCTGGTCTCAGTTTGCAGAGCACCGTGGGCACTGTCAAAGCAGCCCGAGTTGGCACAGGTGGCAGCTTGTCCCTGGGCGGCACCTTAATATTTGTGGAAATCCAGCGGGCAGCCGGACCCGAAAGGCCGAGGCCCGACCTGGTACTGACAAAGGCTACTGCATGGGGAAACAAAAGCCACCACCCCACGTTACTGGTCTCAGTTTTCAGAGATCCATGGGCACTCCCAAAGCAGCACGAGTTGGCACAGGTGGCAGATTGTGCCTGGGCGGCATCTTGATATTCGGGGAAATCCAGCCGGCAGCCGGCCCCGAAGGGCCGAAGGCCTAACTGTTACTGACAAAGGCTTCTGCCCAGGGAAACAAAATCCACAACCCCACGTTCTAGGTCTCAGTTTGCTGAGGTCCATGGGCACTCTCAAAGCAGCCCGAGTTGGCACAGGTGGCAGCTTGTGCCTGGGCGGCATCTTGATATTCGTGGAATTCCAGCAAGCAGCCGGCCCCCTACGGCCGTGGCCCTACCTGGTACAGACATAGGCTTCTGCCCAGGGAACCAAATTTTGTCAACCCACGTTCCTGGTCTCAGTTTGCAGAGCTCCATCGACACTCCCAAAGCAGCATGAGTTGGCACAGGTGGCAGCTTGTCCCTGGGCGGCATCTTGATATTCGTGGAAATCCAGCAAGCAGCCTGCCCCTGAGGAACAAGGCCCTACCAGGTACTGACAAATGCTTCTGCCCGGGGAAATAAATTTCTCCAACCCACGTTCCTGGTCTCAGGTGGCAGAGTTCCATGGGCACTCTCAAAGCAGCCCGAGTTGGCACAGGTGGCAGCTTGTCCCTGTGAGGCATCTTGATATTCGTGGAAATCCAGCAGGCAGCCGGCCAGAAAGGGCCGAGGGCCTACCTGGTACAGCAAATGCTTCTTCCCGGGAAAACAAAACGCACCACCCCACGTTCCTGGTCTCAGATTGCAGAGCTCCATGGGAAGTCTCAAAGCAGCCCGAGTTGGCACAGGTGGCACCTTGTCCCTGGGCGGCATCTTGATATTCGTGGAAATCCAGACGGCAGCCGGCCACGAAGGGCCGAGAGCTTACCTGGTAATGACAAGGGCTTCTGCCCGGGAAAACAAAACCCACCAGCCCACATTCCTGGTGTCAGTTTACAGAGCTCCATGGGCACTCTCAAAGCAGCCCGAGTTGGCACAGGTAGCAGCTTGTACCTGGGCGGCATCTTAATATTCGTGGAAATCCAGCAGGCAGCCAGCCGCGAAGGGCCAACGGCCTCCCTGGTAGTGACAAAGGCTTCTGCCTGGTGAAACAAACTCCACCACCCCACGTTCCAGGTCTCAGTTTACAGAGCTCCATGGGCACTCTCAAAGCAGCCCGAGTTGGTACAGGTGGCAGCTTGTCCCCGGGTGGCATCTTCAGAAACGCGGAAATCCAGCCTGCAGCCTGCCCCTGAGGAACAAGGCCCTACCTGGTACTGACAAAGGCTTCTGCACGCGGAAATACAAGCCATAACCACACGTTCCTGGTCTCAGATTGCAGAGCTCCATGGGCACTCTCAAAGCAGCCCAAATTGGCGCAGGTGGCAGCTTGTCCCTGGGCGGCATCTTGATATTCGTGCAATTCCAGCGGGCATCCGGCCCAGACTGGCCGAGGGCCTACCTGGTACAGACAAAAGCTTCTGCCCAGGGAACCAAATTTCGACAACTCACGTTCCTGGTCTCAGTTTGCAGAGCTCCATGGGCACTCTCAAAGCGGCCCGAGTTGGCAGAGGTGGCAGCTTGTCCCTGGGCGGAATCTTGATATTCGTGGAAACCCAGGAACAGCCGGCCCCGGAGGGCTGAGGGACTCCCTGGTACTGACAAATGCTTCTGTCTGGGAAAACAATACCCACTACCTCACGTTTCTGGTCTCAGTTTGCAGAGCTCCATCGACACGCCCAAAGCAGCCCGAGTTGGCACAGGTGGTAGCTTGTACCTGGGCGGCATCTTAATATTCGTGGAAATCCAGCAGGCAGCCAGCCGCGAAGGGCCAACGGCCTCCCTGGTACTGACAAAGGCTTCTTCCTGGGGAAACAAAACCCACCACCCCACGTTCCTGGTCTCAGTTTCCAGAGCTCCATGGGCACGCTCAAAGCAGCCCGAGTTGGCACAGGTGGCAGCTTGTCCCTGGGCGGCATCTTGATATTCGTCAAAATCCAGCAGGCAGCCGGCCACGAAGGGCCGAGGGCCTACCTGGTACTGAAAATGCTTCTGCCCGGGAAAATAAAACCCTCCAGCCCACGTTCCTGGTCTCATTTTGCAGAGCTCCATAGGCACTCTCAAAGCAGCCCGAGTTGGCACAGGTGGCAGCTTGTGCCTGGGCGGCATCTTGATATTTGTGGAAATCTAGCGGGCAGCTGGCCCCGAAGGGCCGAGGCCCGACCTGGTACTGACAAAGGCTTCTGCCAGGGGAAACAAAAGCCAGCAGCGCACGTTCCTGGTCTCAGTTTGCAGTGCTCCATGGGCACTGTCAAAGCAGCCCGAGTTGGCACAGGTGGCAGCTTGTCCCTGGGCGGCATCTTGATATTGATGGAAATCCATCAGGCAGCCGGCTTGAGGGCCGAGGGCCTACCTGGTACTGACAAAGGCTTCTGCCTGGGAAAACAAAACCCACCAGCCCACGTTCCTGGTCTCAGTTTGCAGAGCTCCATGGGCACTCTCAAAGCAGCCCGAGTTGGCACAGGTGGCAGCCTGGAACTTGGCGGCATCTTCAGATTCGTGGAAATCTAGCGAGCTGCCGGCCCCGAAGGGCCGAGGCCTGACCTGGTACTAACAAATGCTTCTGCCCGGAAAAACAAAACCCACCAGCCCACGTTCCTGGTCTCAGATTGCAGAGCTCCATGGGCACTCTCAAAGCAGCCCGAGTTGGCACAGGTGGCAGCTTGTCCTTGGGCAGCATCTTCAAAAATGTGGAAATACAGCAGGCAGCCGGCCCTGAGGGTCGAGGGCCTACCCGGTACTAACAAATGCTTCTGCCCGGGAAAACAAAACCCACCAGCCCACGTTCCTGGTCTCAGATTGCAGAGCTCCATGGGAAGTCTCAAAGCAGCCCGAGTTGGCACAGGTGGCAGCTTGTCCCTGGGCGGCATCTTGATATTTGTGGAAATCCAGCGGGCAGCCGGCCCCGAAGGCCTCAGGGCCTACATGGTACTAACAAAGGATTCTGCCTGGGGAAACCAAACCCACAACTCCACGTTCCTGGTCTCAGTTTGCAGAGCTCCATGGGCACTCTCAAAGCAGCCCGAGTTGGCACAGGTGGCAGCTTGTCCCTGGGCGGCACCTTGATATTCGTGGAATTCCATCCGGCAGCCGGCCCATAGTGGCCGAGGGCCTATCTGGTACTGACAAAGGCTTCTGTCCAGGGAAGCAAATTTCGTCAACCCACGTTCCTGGTCTCAGTTTGCAGAGCTCCATGGGCACTCTCAAAGCAGCCCGAGTTGGCACAGGTGGCAGCTTGTCCCTGGGCGGCATCTTGATATTCGTGGAAATCCGACAAGCAGCCTGCTCCGGAGGAACAAGGCCCTACCTGGTACTGACAAAGGCTTCTGCCCGGGAAAACAAATCCCACCACCCCACGTTCTAGGTCTCAGTTTGCAGAGCTCCATGGGCACTCTCAAAGAAGCCCGAGTTGGTACAGGCGGCAGCTTGTCCCTGGGCGGCATCTTGATATTCGTGGAAATCCAGCAGACAGCCGGCCAGAAGGGGCCGAGGGCCTACCTGATACTGCAAATGCTTCTGCCCGGGAAAAAAAAACCCACCAGCCCACGTTAATGGTCTCAGTTTGCAGAGCTCCATGGGCACTCTCAAACCAGCCCGAGTTGGCACAGGTGGCAGCTTGTCCCTGGGTGGCATCTTGATATTTGTGGAAATCCAGCAGGCAGCCGGCCCTGAGGGCCGAGGACCTACCTGGTACTGACAAAGGCTTCTGGCCGGGAAAACAAAACGCACCACCTCACATTCCTGGTCTCAGTTTGCAGAGCTCCATGGGCACTCTCAAAGCAGCCCGAGTTGGCACAGGTGGCAGCTTGTCCCTGGGCGGCATCTTGATATTCGTGGAAATCCAGCAGGCAGCCGGCCCCGAAGGGCTGAGGGCCTACCCAGTACAAAGAAATGCTTCTGCCCGGGAAAACAAAACCCACCACCCGACGTTCCTGGTCTCAGATTGCAGAGCTCCATGGGATGTCTCAAAGCAGCCGAGTTGGCACAGGTGGCAGCTTGTCCCTGGGCGGCATCTTGATATTTGTGGAAATCCAGCGGGCAGCCGGCCCCGAAGGCCTCAGGGCCTACATGGTACTAACAAAGGATTCTGCCTGGGGAAACATAACCCACAACCCCACGTTCCTGGTCTCAGTTTGCAGAGCACCGTGGGCACTCTCAAAGCAGCCCGAGTTGGCAAAGGTGGCAGCTTGTCCCTGGGCGGCACCTTAATATTCGTGGAAATCCAGCGGGCAGCCGGACCCGAAAGGCCTCAGGGCCTACATGGTACTAACAAAGGATTCTGCCTGGGGAAACATAACCCACAACCCCACGTTCCTGGTCTCAGTTTGCAGAGCACCGTGGGCACTCTCAAAGCAGCCCGAGTTGGCACAGGTGGCAGCTTGTCCCTGGGCGGCACCTTAATATTTGTGGAAATCCAGCGGGCAGCCGGACCCGAAAGGCCGAGGCCCGACCTGGTACTGACAAAGGCTACTGCATGGGGAAACAAAAGCCACCACCCCACGGTCCTGGTCTCAGTTTTCAGAGATCCATGGGCACTCCCAAAGCAGCACGAGTTGGCACAGGTGGCAGATTGTGCCTGGGCGGCATCTTGATATTCGGGGAAATCCAGCCGGCAGCCGGCCCCGAAGGGCCGAAGGCCTAACTGTTACTGACAAAGGCTTCTGCCCAGGGAAACAAAATCCACAACCCCACGTTCTAGGTCTCAGTTTGCTGAGGTCCATGGGCACTCTCAAAGCAGCCCGAGTTGGCACAGGTGGCAGCTTGTGCCTGGGCGGCATCTTGATATTCGTGGAATTCCAGCAAGCAGCCGGCCCCCTACGGCCGTGGCCCTACCTGGTACAGACAAAGGCTTCTGCCCAGGGAACCAAATTTTGTCAACCCACGTTCCTGGTCTCAGTTTGCAGAGCTCCATCGACACTCCCAAAGCAGCATGAGTTGGCACAGGTGGCAGCTTGTCCCTGGGCGGCATCTTGATATTCGTGGAAATCCAGCCGGCAGCCTGCCCCTGAGGAACAAGGCCCTACCAGGTACTGACAAATGCTTCTGCCCGGGGAAATAAATTTCTCCAACCCACGTTCCTGGTCTCAGGTGGCAGAGTTCCATGGGCACTCTCAAAGCAGCCCGAGTTGGCACAGGTGGCAGCTTGTCCCTGTGAGGCATCTTGATATTCGTGGAAATCCAGCAGGCAGCCGGCCAGAAAGGGCCGAGGGCCTACCTGGTACAGCAAATGCTTCTTCCCGGGAAAACAAAACGCACCACCCCACGTTCCTGGTCTCAGATTGCAGAGCTCCATGGGAAGTCTCAAAGCAGCCCGAGTTGGCACAGGTGGCACCTTGTCCCTGGGCGGCATCTTGATATTCGTGGAAATCCAGACGGCAGCCGGCCACGAAGGGCCGAGAGCTTACCTGGTAATGACAAGGGCTTCTGCCCGGGAAAACAAAACCCTCCAGCCCACGTTCCTGGTCTCAGTTTACAGAGCTCCATGGGCACTCTCAAAGCAGCCCGAGTTGGCACAGGTAGCAGCTTGTACCTGGGCGGCATCTTAATATTCGTGGAAATCCAGCAGGCAGCCAGCCGCGAAGGGCCAACGGCCTCCCTGGTAGTGACAAAGGCTTCTGCCTGGTGAAACAAACTCCACCACCCCACGTTCCAGGTCTCAGTTTACAGAGCTCCATGGGCACTCTCAAAGCAGCCCGATTTGGTACAGGTGGCAGCTTGTCCCCGGGTGGCATCTTCAGAAACGCGGAAATCCAGCCTGCAGCCTGCCCCTGAGGAACAAGGCCCTACCTGGTACTGACAAAGGCTTCTGCACGCGGAAATACAAGCCATAACCACACGTTCCTGGTCTCAGATTGCAGAGCTCCATGGGCACTCTCAAAGCAGCCCAAGGGTGCCCAGGTGGCAGCTTGTCCCTGGGCGGCATCTTGATATTCGTGCAATTCCAGCGGGCATCCGGCCCAGACTGGCCGAGGGCCTACCTGGTACAGACAAAAGCTTCTGCCCAGGGAACCAAATTTCGACAACTCACGTTCCTGGTCTCAGTTTGCAGAGCTCCATGGGCACTCTCAAAGCGGCCCGAGTTGGCAGAGGTGGCAGCTTGTCCCTGGGCGGAATCTTGATATTCGTGGAAACCCAGGAACAGCCGGCCCCGGAGGGCTGAGGGACTCCCTGGTACTGACAAATGCTTCTGTCTGGGAAAACAATACCCACTACCTCACGTTTCTGGTATCAGTTTGCAGAGCTCCATCGACACACCCAAAGCAGCCCGAGTTGGCACAGGTGGTAGCTTGTCCCTGGGCGGCATCTTAATATTCGTGGAAATCCAGCAGGCAGCCAGCCGCGAAGGGCCAACGGCCTCCCTGGTACTGACAAAGGCTTCTTCCTGGGGAAACAAAACCCACCACCCCACGTTCCTGGTCTCAGTTTCCAGAGCTCCATGGGCACGCTCAAAGCAGCCCGAGTTGGCACAGGTGGCAGCTTGTCCCTGGGCGGCATCTTGATATTCGTCAAAATCCAGCAGGCAGCCGGCCACGAAGGGCCGAGGGCCTACCTGGTACTGAAAATGCTTCTGCCCGGGAAAATAAAACCCTCCAGCCCACGTTCCTGGTCTCATTTTGCAGAGCTCCATGGGCACTCTCAAAGCAGCCCGAGTTGGCACAGGTGGCAGCTTGTGCCTGGGCGGCATCTTGATATTTGTGGAAATCTAGCGGGCAGCTGGCCCCGAAGGGCCGAGGCCCGACCTGGTACTGACAAAGGCTTCTGCCAGGGGAAACAAAAGCCAGCAGCGCACGTTCCTGGTCTCAGTTTGCAGTGCTCCATGGGCACTGTCAAAGCAGCCCGAGTTGGCACAGGTGGCAGCTTGTCCCTGGGCGGCATCTTGATATTGATGGAAATCCATCAGGCAGCCGGCTTGAGGGCCGAGGGCCTACCTGGTACTGACAAACGCTTCTGCCTGGGAAAACAAAACCCACCAGCCCACGTTCCTGGTCTCACTTTGCAGAGCTCCATGGGCACTCTCAAAGCAGCCCGAGTTGGCACAGGTGGCAGCCTGGAACTTGGCGGCATCTTCAGATTCGTGGAAATCTAGCGAGCTGCCGGCCCCGAAGGGCCGAGGCCTGACCTGGTACTAACAAATGCTTCTGCCCGGAAAAACAAAACCCACCAGCCCACGTTCCTGGTCTCAGATTGCAGAGCTCCATGGGCACTCTCAAAGCAGCCCGAGTTGGCACAGGTGGCAGCTTGTCCTTGGGCAGCATCTTCAAAAATGTGGAAATACAGCAGGCAGCCGGCCCTGAGGGTCGAGGGCCTACCCGGTACTAACAAATGCTTCTGCCCGGGAAAACAAAACCCACCAGCCCACGTTCCTGGTCTCAGATTGCAGAGCTCCATGGGAAGTCTCAAAGCAGCCCGAGTTGGCACAGGTGGCAGCTTGTCCCTGGGCGGCATCTTGATATTTGTGGAAATCCAGCGGGCAGCCGGCCCCGAAGGCCTCAGGGCCTACATGGTACTAACAAAGGATTCTGCCTGGGGAAACCAAACCCACAACTCCACGTTCCTGGTCTCAGTTTGCAGAGCTCCATGGGCACTCTCAAAGCAGCCCGAGTTGGCACAGGTGGCAGCTTGTCCCTGGGCGGCACCTTGATATTCGTGGAATTCCATCCGGCAGCCGGCCCATAGTGGCCGAGGGCCTATCTGGTACTGACAAAGGCTTCTGTCCAGGGAAGCAAATTTCGTCAACCCACGTTCCTGGTCTCAGTTTGCAGAGCTCCATGGGCACTCTCAAAGCAGCCCGAGTTGGCACAGGTGGCAGCTTGTCCCTGGGCGGCATCTTGATATTCGTGGAAATCCGACAAGCAGCCTGCTCCGGAGGAACAAGGCCCTACCTGGTACTGACAAAGGCTTCTGCCCGGGAAAACAAATCCCACCACCCCACGTTCTAGGTCTCAGTTTGCAGAGCTCCATGGGCACTCTCAAAGAAGCCCGAGTTGGTACAGGCGGCAGCTTGTCCCTGGGCGGCATCTTGATATTCGTGGAAATCCAGCAGACAGCCGGCCAGAAGGGGCCGAGGGCCTACCTGATACTGCAAATGCTTCTGCCCGGGAAAAAAAAACCCACCAGCCCACGTTAATGGTCTCAGTTTGCAGAGCTCCATGGGCACTCTCAAACCAGCACGAGTTGGCACAGGTGGCAGCTTGTCCCTGGGTGGCATCTTGATATTTGTGGAAATCCAGCAGGCAGCCGGCCCTGAGGGCCGAGGACCTACCTGGTACTGACAAAGGCTTCTGGCCGGGAAAACAAAACGCACCACCTCACATTCCTGGTCTCAGTTTGCAGAGCTCCATGGGCACTCTCAAAGCAGCCCGAGTTGGCACAGGTGGCAGCTTGTCCCTGGGCGGCATCTTGATATTCGTGGAAATCCAGCAGGCAGCCGGCCCCGAAGGGCTGAGGGCCTACCCAGTACAAAGAAATGCTTCTGCCCGGGAAAACAAAACCCACCACCCGACGTTCCTGGTCTCAGATTGCAGAGCTCCATGGGATGTCTCAAAGCAGCCCGAGTTGGCACAGGTGGCAGCTTGTCCCTGGGCGGCATCTTGATATTTGTGGAAATCCAGCGGGCAGCCGGCCCCGAAGGCCTCAGGGCCTACATGGTACTAACAAAGGATTCTGCCTGGGGAAACATAACCCACAACCCCACGTTCCTGGTCTCA
The DNA here is from genome assembly GCF_015832195.1 of Motacilla alba alba. NCBI lineage: Eukaryota > Metazoa > Chordata > Aves > Passeriformes > Motacillidae > Motacilla > Motacilla alba. Next base: position 90,088 of record NW_024037535.1, read on the forward strand.
GTTTGCAGAGCACCGTGGGCACTCTCAAAGCAGCCCGAGTTGGCAAAGGTGGCAGCTTGTCCCTGGGCGGCACCTTAATATTCGTGGAAATCCAGCGGGCAGCCGGACCCGAAAGGCCTCAGGGCCTACATGGTACTAACAAAGGATTCTGCCTGGGGAAACATAACCCACAACCCCACGTTCCTGGTCTCAGTTTGCAGAGCACCGTGGGCACTCTCAAAGCAGCCCGAGTTGGCACAGGTGGCAGCTTGTCCCTGGGCGGCACCTTAATATTTGTGGAAATCCAGCCTGCAGCCTGCCCCTGAGGAACAAGGCCCTACCTGGTACTGACAAAGGCTACTGCATGGGGAAACAAAAGCCACCACCCCACGTTACTGGTCTCAGTTTTCAGAGATCCATGGGCACTCCCAAAGCAGCACGAGTTGGCACAGGTGGCAGATTGTGCCTGGGCAGCATCTTGATATTCGGGGAAATCCAGCCGGCAGCCGGCCCCGAAGGGCCGAAGGCCTAACTGTTACTGACAAAGGCTTCTGCCCAGGGAAACAAAAATCCACAACCCCACGTTCTAGGTCTCAGTTTGCAGAGCTCCATGGGCACTCTCAAAGCAGCCCGAGTTGGCCACAGGTGGCAGCTTTGTGCCTGGGCGGCATCTTGATATTCGTGGAATTCCAGCAAGCAGCCGGCCCCCTACGGCCGTGGGCCCCTACCTGGTACAGACATAGGCTTCTGCCCAGGGAACCAAATTTTGTCAACCCACGTTCCTGGTCTCAGTTTGCAGAGCTCCATCGACACTCCCAAAGCAGCATGAGTTGGCACAGGTGGCAGCATGTCCCTGGGCTGGCATCTTGATATTCGTGGAAATCCAGCCGGCAGCCTGCCCCTGAGGAACAAGGCCCTACCAGGTACTGACAAATGCTGTCTGCCCGGGGAAATAAATTTCTCCAACCCACGTTCCTGGTCTCAGGTGGCAGAGTTCCATGGGCACTCTCAAAGCAGCCCGAGTTGGCACAGGTGGCAGCTTGTCCCTGTGAGGCATCTTGATATTCATGGAAATCCAGCAGGCAGCCGGCCAGAAACGGCCGAGGGCCTACCTGGTACAGCAAATGCTTCTTCCCGGGAAAACAAAATGCACCACCCCACATTCCTGGTCTCAGATTGCAGAGCTCCATGGGAAGTCTCAAAGCAGCCCGAGTTGGCACATGTGGCACCTTGTCCCTGGGCGGCATCTTGATATTCGTGGAAATCCAGACGGCAGCCGGCCACGAAGGGCCGAGAGCTTACCTGGTAATGACAAGGGCTTCTGCCCGGGAAAACAAAACCCACCAGCCCACGTTCCTGGTCTCAGTTTACAGAGCTCCATGGGCACTCTCAAAGCAGCCCGAGTTGGCACAGGTAGCAGCTTGTACCTGGGCGGCATCTTAATATTCGTGGAAATCCAGCAGGCAGCCAGCCGCGAAGGGCCAACGGCCTCCCTGGTAGTGACAAAGGCTTCTGCCTGGTGAAACAAACTCCACCACCCCACGTTTCTGGTCTCAGTTTACAGAGCTCCATGGGCACTCTCAAAGCAGCCCGAGTTGGTACAGGTGGCAGCTTGTCCCCGGGTGGCATCTTCAGAAACGCGGAAATCCAGCCTGCAGCCTGCCCCTGAGGAACAAGGCCCTACCTGGTACTGACAAAGGCTTCTGCACGCGGAAATACAAGCCATAACCACACGTTCCTGGTCTCAGATTGCAGAGCTCCATGGGCACTCTCAAAGCAGCCCAAGTTGGCCCAGGTGGCAGCTTGTCCCTGGGGCGGCATCTTGATATTCGTGCAATTCCAGCGGGCATCCGGCCCAGACTGGCCCGAGGGCCTACCTTGGTACAGACAAAAGCTTCTGCCCAGGGAACCAAATTTCGACAACTCACGTTCCTGGTCTCATGTTTGCAGAGCTCCATGGGCACTCTCAAAGCGGCCCGAGTTGGCAGAGGGTGGCAGCTTGTCCCTGGGCGGAATCTTGATATTCGTGGAAACCCAGGAACAGCCGGCCCCGGAGGGCTGAGGGACTCCCTGGTACTGACAAATGCTTCTGTCTGGGAAAACAATACCCACTACCTCACGTTTCTGGTCTCAGTTTGCAGAGCTCCATCGACACACCCAAAGCAGCCCGAGTTGGCACAGGTGGTAGCTTGTCCCTGGGCGGCATCTTAATATTCGTGGAAATCCAGCAGGCAGCCAGCCGCGAAGGGCCAACGGCCTCCCTGGTACTGACAAAGGCTTCTTCCTGGGGAAACAAAACCCACCACCCCACGTTCCTGGTCTCAGTTTCCAGAGCTCCATGGGCACGCTCAAAGCAGCCCGAGTTGGCACAGGTGGCAGCTTGTCCCTGGGCGGCATCTTGATATTCGTCAAAATCCAGCAGGCAGCCGGCCACGAAGGGCCGAGGGGCCTACCTGGGTACTGAAAATGCTTCTGCCCGGGAAAATAAAACCCTCCAGCCCACGTTCCTGGTCTCATTTTGCAGAGCTCCATGGGCACTCTCAAAGCAGCCCGAGTTGGCACAGGTGGCAGCTTGTGCCTGGGCGGCATCTTGATATTCGTGGAAATCTAGCGGGCAGCTGGCCCCGAAGGGCCGAGGCCCGACCTGGTACTGACAAAGGCTTCTGCCAGGGGGAAACAAAAGCCAGCAGCGCACGTTCCTGGTCTCAGTTTGCAGTGCTCCATGGGCACTGTCAAAGCAGCCCGAGTTGGCACAGGTGGCAGCTTGTCCCTGGGCGGCATCTTGATATTGATGGAAATCCATCAGGCAGCCGGCTTGAGGGCCGAGGGCCTACCTGGTACTGACAAACGCTTCTGCCTGGGAAAACAAAACCCACCAGCCCACGTTCCTGGTCTCAGTTTGCAGAGCTCCATGGGCACTCTCAAAGCAGCCCGAGTTGGCACAGGTGGCAGCCTGGAACTTGGCGGCATCTTCAGATTCGTGGAAATCTAGCGAGCTGCCGGCCCCGAAGGGCCGAGGCCTGACCTGGTACTAACAAATGCTTCTGCCCGGAAAAACAAAACCCACCAGCCCACGTTCCTGGTCTCAGATTGCAGAGCTCCATGGGCACTCTCAAAGAAGCCCGAGTTGGCACAGGTGCAGCTTGTCCTTGGGCAGCATCTTCAAAATGTGGAAATACAGCAGGCAGCCGGCCCTGAGGGTCGAGGGCCTACCCGGTACTAACAAATGCTTCTGCCCGGGAAAACAAAACCCACCAGCCCACGTTCCTGGTCTCAGATTGCAGAGCTCCATGGGAAGTCTCAAAGCAGCCCGAGTTGGCACAGGTGGCAGCTTGTCCCTGGGCGGCATCTTGATATTTGTGGAAATCCAGCGGGCAGCCGGCCCCGAAGGCCTCAGGGCCTACATGGTACTAACAAAGGATTCTGCCTGGGGAAACCAAACCCACAACTCCACGTTCCTGGTCTCAGTTTGCAGAGCTCCATGGGCACTCTCAAAGCAGCCCGAGTTGGCACAGGTGGCAGCTTGTCCCTGGGCGGCACCTTGATATTCGTGGAATTCCATCCGGCAGCCGGCCCATAGTGGCCGAGGGCCTATCTGGTACTGACAAAGGCTTCTGTCCAGGGAAGCAAATTTCGTCAACCCACGTTCCTGGTCTCAGTTTGCAGAGCTCCATGGGCACTCTCAAAGCAGCCCGAGTTGGCACAGGTGGCAGCTTGTCCCTGGGCGGCATCTTGATATTCGTGGAAATCCGACAAGCAGCCTGCTCCGGAGGAACAAGGCCCTACCTGGTACTGACAAAGGCTTCTGCCCGGGAAAACAAATCCCACCACCCCACGTTCTAGGTCTCAGTTTGCAGAGCTCCATGGGCACTCTCAAAGAAGCCCGAGTTGGTACAGGCGGCAGCTTGTCCCTGGGCGGCATCTTGATATTCGTGGAAATCCAGCAGACAGCCGGCCAGAAGGGGCCGAGGGCCTACCTGATACTGCAAATGCTTCTGCCCGGGAAAAAAAAACCCACCAGCCCACGTTAATGGTCTCAGTTTGCAGAGCTCCATGGGCACTCTCAAACCAGCACGAGTTGGCACAGGTGGCAGCTTGTCCCTGGGTGGCATCTTGATATTTGTGGAAATCCAGCAGGCAGCCGGCCCTGAGGGCCGAGGACCTACCTGGTACTGACAAAGGCTTCTGGCCGGGAAAACAAAACGCACCACCTCACATTCCTGGTCTCAGTTTGCAGAGCTCCATGGGCACTCTCAAAGCAGCCCGAGTTGGCACAGGTGGCAGCTTGTCCCTGGGCGGCATCTTGATATTCGTGGAAATCCAGCAGGCAGCCGGCCCCGAAGGGCTGAGGGCCTACCCAGTACAAAGAAATGCTTCTGCCCGGGAAAACAAAACCCACCACCCGACGTTCCTGGTCTCAGATTGCAGAGCTCCATGGGATGTCTCAAAGCAGCCGAGTTGGCACAGGTGGCAGCTTGTCCCTGGGCGGCATCTTGATATTTGTGGAAATCCAGCAGGCAGCCGGCCCCGAAGGCCTCAGGGCCTACATGGTACTAACAAAGGATTCTGCCTGGGGAAACATAACCCACAACCCCACGTTCCTGGTCTCAGTTTGCAGAGCACCGTGGGCACTCTCAAAGCAGCCCGAGTTGGCAAAGGTGGCAGCTTGTCCCTGGGCGGCACCTTAATATTCGTGGAAATCCAGCGGGCAGCCGGACCCGAAAGGCCTCAGGGCCTACATGGTACTAACAAAGGATTCTGCCTGGGGAAACATAACCCACAACCCCACGTTCCTGGTCTCAGTTTGCAGAGCACCGTGGGCACTGTCAAAGCAGCCCGAGTTGGCACAGGTGGCAGCTTGTCCCTGGGCGCACCTTAATATTTGTGGAAATCCAGCGGGCAGCCGGACCCGAAAGGCCGAGGCCCGACCTGGTACTGACAAAGGCTACTGCATGGGGAAACAAAAGCCACCACCCCACGTTACTGGTCTCAGTTTTCAGAGATCCATGGGCACTCCCAAAGCAGCACGAGTTGGCACAGGTGGCAGATTGTGCCTGGGCGGCATCTTGATATTCGGGGAAATCCAGCCGGCAGCCGGCCCCGAAGGGCCGAAGGCCTAACTGTTACTGACAAAGGCTTCTGCCCAGGGAAACAAAATCCACAACCCCACGTTCTAGGTCTCAGTTTGCTGAGGTCCATGGGCACTCTCAAAGCAGCCCGAGTTGGCACAGGTGGCAGCTTGTGCCTGGGCGGCATCTTGATATTCGTGGAATTCCAGCAAGCAGCCGGCCCCCTACGGCCGTGGCCCTACCTGGTACAGACATAGGCTTCTGCCCAGGGAACCAAATTTTGTCAACCCACGTTCCTGGTCTCAGTTTGCAGAGCTCCATCGACACTCCCAAAGCAGCATGAGTTGGCACAGGTGGCAGCTTGTCCCTGGGCGGCATCTTGATATTCGTGGAAATCCAGCAAGCAGCCTGCCCCTGAGGAACAAGGCCCTACCAGGTACTGACAAATGCTTCTGCCCGGGGAAATAAATTTCTCCAACCCACGTTCCTGGTCTCAGGTGGCAGAGTTCCATGGGCACTCTCAAAGCAGCCCGAGTTGGCACAGGTGGCAGCTTGTCCCTGTGAGGCATCTTGATATTCGTGGAAATCCAGCAGGCAGCCGGCCAGAAAGGGCCGAGGGCCTACCTGGTACAGCAAATGCTTCTTCCCGGGAAAACAAAACGCACCACCCCACGTTCCTGGTCTCAGATTGCAGAGCTCCATGGGAAGTCTCAAAGCAGCCCGAGTTGGCACAGGTGGCACCTTGTCCCTGGGCGGCATCTTGATATTCGTGGAAATCCAGACGGCAGCCGGCCACGAAGGGCCGAGAGCTTACCTGGTAATGACAAGGGCTTCTGCCCGGGAAAACAAAACCCACCAGCCCACATTCCTGGTGTCAGTTTACAGAGCTCCATGGGCACTCTCAAAGCAGCCCGAGTTGGCACAGGTAGCAGCTTGTACCTGGGCGGCATCTTAATATTCGTGGAAATCCAGCAGGCAGCCAGCCGCGAAGGGCCAACGGCCTCCCTGGTAGTGACAAAGGCTTCTGCCTGGTGAAACAAACTCCACCACCCCACGTTCCAGGTCTCAGTTTACAGAGCTCCATGGGCACTCTCAAAGCAGCCCGAGTTGGTACAGGTGGCAGCTTGTCCCCGGGTGGCATCTTCAGAAACGCGGAAATCCAGCCTGCAGCCTGCCCCTGAGGAACAAGGCCCTACCTGGTACTGACAAAGGCTTCTGCACGCGGAAATACAAGCCATAACCACACGTTCCTGGTCTCAGATTGCAGAGCTCCATGGGCACTCTCAAAGCAGCCCAAATTGGCGCAGGTGGCAGCTTGTCCCTGGGCGGCATCTTGATATTCGTGCAATTCCAGCGGGCATCCGGCCCAGACTGGCCGAGGGCCTACCTGGTACAGACAAAAGCTTCTGCCCAGGGAACCAAATTTCGACAACTCACGTTCCTGGTCTCAGTTTGCAGAGCTCCATGGGCACTCTCAAAGCGGCCCGAGTTGGCAGAGGTGGCAGCTTGTCCCTGGGCGGAATCTTGATATTCGTGGAAACCCAGGAACAGCCGGCCCCGGAGGGCTGAGGGACTCCCTGGTACTGACAAATGCTTCTGTCTGGGAAAACAATACCCACTACCTCACGTTTCTGGTCTCAGTTTGCAGAGCTCCATCGACACGCCCAAAGCAGCCCGAGTTGGCACAGGTGGTAGCTTGTACCTGGGCGGCATCTTAATATTCGTGGAAATCCAGCAGGCAGCCAGCCGCGAAGGGCCAACGGCCTCCCTGGTACTGACAAAGGCTTCTTCCTGGGGAAACAAAACCCACCACCCCACGTTCCTGGTCTCAGTTTCCAGAGCTCCATGGGCACGCTCAAAGCAGCCCGAGTTGGCACAGGTGGCAGCTTGTCCCTGGGCGGCATCTTGATATTCGTCAAAATCCAGCAGGCAGCCGGCCACGAAGGGCCGAGGGCCTACCTGGTACTGAAAATGCTTCTGCCCGGGAAAATAAAACCCTCCAGCCCACGTTCCTGGTCTCATTTTGCAGAGCTCCATAGGCACTCTCAAAGCAGCCCGAGTTGGCACAGGTGGCAGCTTGTGCCTGGGCGGCATCTTGATATTTGTGGAAATCTAGCGGGCAGCTGGCCCCGAAGGGCCGAGGCCCGACCTGGTACTGACAAAGGCTTCTGCCAGGGGAAACAAAAGCCAGCAGCGCACGTTCCTGGTCTCAGTTTGCAGTGCTCCATGGGCACTGTCAAAGCAGCCCGAGTTGGCACAGGTGGCAGCTTGTCCCTGGGCGGCATCTTGATATTGATGGAAATCCATCAGGCAGCCGGCTTGAGGGCCGAGGGCCTACCTGGTACTGACAAAGGCTTCTGCCTGGGAAAACAAAACCCACCAGCCCACGTTCCTGGTCTCAGTTTGCAGAGCTCCATGGGCACTCTCAAAGCAGCCCGAGTTGGCACAGGTGGCAGCCTGGAACTTGGCGGCATCTTCAGATTCGTGGAAATCTAGCGAGCTGCCGGCCCCGAAGGGCCGAGGCCTGACCTGGTACTAACAAATGCTTCTGCCCGGAAAAACAAAACCCACCAGCCCACGTTCCTGGTCTCAGATTGCAGAGCTCCATGGGCACTCTCAAAGCAGCCCGAGTTGGCACAGGTGGCAGCTTGTCCTTGGGCAGCATCTTCAAAAATGTGGAAATACAGCAGGCAGCCGGCCCTGAGGGTCGAGGGCCTACCCGGTACTAACAAATGCTTCTGCCCGGGAAAACAAAACCCACCAGCCCACGTTCCTGGTCTCAGATTGCAGAGCTCCATGGGAAGTCTCAAAGCAGCCCGAGTTGGCACAGGTGGCAGCTTGTCCCTGGGCGGCATCTTGATATTTGTGGAAATCCAGCGGGCAGCCGGCCCCGAAGGCCTCAGGGCCTACATGGTACTAACAAAGGATTCTGCCTGGGGAAACCAAACCCACAACTCCACGTTCCTGGTCTCAGTTTGCAGAGCTCCATGGGCACTCTCAAAGCAGCCCGAGTTGGCACAGGTGGCAGCTTGTCCCTGGGCGGCACCTTGATATTCGTGGAATTCCATCCGGCAGCCGGCCCATAGTGGCCGAGGGCCTATCTGGTACTGACAAAGGCTTCTGTCCAGGGAAGCAAATTTCGTCAACCCACGTTCCTGGTCTCAGTTTGCAGAGCTCCATGGGCACTCTCAAAGCAGCCCGAGTTGGCACAGGTGGCAGCTTGTCCCTGGGCGGCATCTTGATATTCGTGGAAATCCGACAAGCAGCCTGCTCCGGAGGAACAAGGCCCTACCTGGTACTGACAAAGGCTTCTGCCCGGGAAAACAAATCCCACCACCCCACGTTCTAGGTCTCAGTTTGCAGAGCTCCATGGGCACTCTCAAAGAAGCCCGAGTTGGTACAGGCGGCAGCTTGTCCCTGGGCGGCATCTTGATATTCGTGGAAATCCAGCAGACAGCCGGCCAGAAGGGGCCGAGGGCCTACCTGATACTGCAAATGCTTCTGCCCGGGAAAAAAAAACCCACCAGCCCACGTTAATGGTCTCAGTTTGCAGAGCTCCATGGGCACTCTCAAACCAGCCCGAGTTGGCACAGGTGGCAGCTTGTCCCTGGGTGGCATCTTGATATTTGTGGAAATCCAGCAGGCAGCCGGCCCTGAGGGCCGAGGACCTACCTGGTACTGACAAAGGCTTCTGGCCGGGAAAACAAAACGCACCACCTCACATTCCTGGTCTCAGTTTGCAGAGCTCCATGGGCACTCTCAAAGCAGCCCGAGTTGGCACAGGTGGCAGCTTGTCCCTGGGCGGCATCTTGATATTCGTGGAAATCCAGCAGGCAGCCGGCCCCGAAGGGCTGAGGGCCTACCCAGTACAAAGAAATGCTTCTGCCCGGGAAAACAAAACCCACCAGCCCACGTTCCTGGTCTCAGATTGCAGAGCTCCATGGGAAGTCTCAAAGCAGCCCGAGTTGGCACAGGTGGCAGCTTGTCCCTGGGCGGCATCTTGATATTTGTGGAAATCCAGCGGGCAGCCGGCCCCGAAGGCCTCAGGGCCTACATGGTACTAACAAAGGATTCTGCCTGGGGAAACCAAACCCACAACTCCACGTTCCTGGTCTCAGTTTGCAGAGCTCCATGGGCACTCTCAAAGCAGCCCGAGTTGGCACAGGTGGCAGCTTGTCCCTGGGCGGCACCTTGATATTCGTGGAATTCCATCCGGCAGCCGGCCCATAGTGGCCGAGGGCCTATCTGGTACTGACAAAGGCTTCTGTCCAGGGAAGCAAATTTCGTCAACCCACGTTCCTGGTCTCAGTTTGCAGAGCTCCATGGGCACTCTCAAAGCAGCCCGAGTTGGCACAGGTGGCAGCTTGTCCCTGGGCGGCATCTTGATATTCGTGGAAATCCGACAAGCAGCCTGCTCCGGAGGAACAAGGCCCTACCTGGTACTGACAAAGGCTTCTGCCCGGGAAAACAAATCCCACCACCCCACGTTCTAGGTCTCAGTTTGCAGAGCTCCATGGGCACTCTCAAAGAAGCCCGAGTTGGTACAGGCGGCAGCTTGTCCCTGGGCGGCATCTTGATATTCGTGGAAATCCAGCAGACAGCCGGCCAGAAGGGGCCGAGGGCCTACCTGATACTGCAAATGCTTCTGCCCGGGAAAAAAAAACCCACCAGCCCACGTTAATGGTCTCAGTTTGCAGAGCTCCATGGGCACTCTCAAACCAGCCCGAGTTGGCACAGGTGGCAGCTTGTCCCTGGGTGGCATCTTGATATTTGTGGAAATCCAGCAGGCAGCCGGCCCTGAGGGCCGAGGACCTACCTGGTACTGACAAAGGCTTCTGGCCGGGAAAACAAAACGCACCACCTCACATTCCTGGTCTCAGTTTGCAGAGCTCCATGGGCACTCTCAAAGCAGCCCGAGTTGGCACAGGTGGCAGCTTGTCCCTGGGCGGCATCTTGATATTCGTGGAAATCCAGCAGGCAGCCGGCCCCGAAGGGCTGAGGGCCTACCCAGTACAAAGAAATGCTTCTGCCCGGGAAAACAAAACCCACCACCCGACGTTCCTGGTCTCAGATTGCAGAGCTCCATGGGATGTCTCAAAGCAGCCGAGTTGGCACAGGTGGCAGCTTGTCCCTGGGCGGCATCTTGATATTTGTGGAAATCCAGCGGGCAGCCGGCCCCGAAGGCCTCAGGGCCTACATGGTACTAACAAAGGATTCTGCCTGGGGAAACATAACCCACAACCCCACGTTCCTGGTCTCAGTTTGCAGAGCACCGTGGGCACTCTCAAAGCAGCCCGAGTTGGCAAAGGTGGCAGCTTGTCCCTGGGCGGCACCTTAATATTCGTGGAAATCCAGCGGGCAGCCGGACCCGAAAGGCCTCAGGGCCTACATGGTACTAACAAAGGATTCTGCCTGGGGAAACATAACCCACAACCCCACGTTCCTGGTCTCAGTTTGCAGAGCACCGTGGGCACTCTCAAAGCAGCCCGAGTTGGCACAGGTGGCAGCTTGTCCCTGGGCGGCACCTTAATATTTGTGGAAATCCAGCGGGCAGCCGGACCCGAAAGGCCGAGGCCCGACCTGGTACTGACAAAGGCTACTGCATGGGGAAACAAAAGCCACCACCCCACGGTCCTGGTCTCAGTTTTCAGAGATCCATGGGCACTCCCAAAGCAGCACGAGTTGGCACAGGTGGCAGATTGTGCCTGGGCGGCATCTTGATATTCGGGGAAATCCAGCCGGCAGCCGGCCCCGAAGGGCCGAAGGCCTAACTGTTACTGACAAAGGCTTCTGCCCAGGGAAACAAAATCCACAACCCCACGTTCTAGGTCTCAGTTTGCTGAGGTCCATGGGCACTCTCAAAGCAGCCCGAGTTGGCACAGGTGGCAGCTTGTGCCTGGGCGGCATCTTGATATTCGTGGAATTCCAGCAAGCAGCCGGCCCCCTACGGCCGTGGCCCTACCTGGTACAGACAAAGGCTTCTGCCCAGGGAACCAAATTTTGTCAACCCACGTTCCTGGTCTCAGTTTGCAGAGCTCCATCGACACTCCCAAAGCAGCATGAGTTGGCACAGGTGGCAGCTTGTCCCTGGGCGGCATCTTGATATTCGTGGAAATCCAGCCGGCAGCCTGCCCCTGAGGAACAAGGCCCTACCAGGTACTGACAAATGCTTCTGCCCGGGGAAATAAATTTCTCCAACCCACGTTCCTGGTCTCAGGTGGCAGAGTTCCATGGGCACTCTCAAAGCAGCCCGAGTTGGCACAGGTGGCAGCTTGTCCCTGTGAGGCATCTTGATATTCGTGGAAATCCAGCAGGCAGCCGGCCAGAAAGGGCCGAGGGCCTACCTGGTACAGCAAATGCTTCTTCCCGGGAAAACAAAACGCACCACCCCACGTTCCTGGTCTCAGATTGCAGAGCTCCATGGGAAGTCTCAAAGCAGCCCGAGTTGGCACAGGTGGCACCTTGTCCCTGGGCGGCATCTTGATATTCGTGGAAATCCAGACGGCAGCCGGCCACGAAGGGCCGAGAGCTTACCTGGTAATGACAAGGGCTTCTGCCCGGGAAAACAAAACCCTCCAGCCCACGTTCCTGGTCTCAGTTTACAGAGCTCCATGGGCACTCTCAAAGCAGCCCGAGTTGGCACAGGTAGCAGCTTGTACCTGGGCGGCATCTTAATATTCGTGGAAATCCAGCAGGCAGCCAGCCGCGAAGGGCCAACGGCCTCCCTGGTAGTGACAAAGGCTTCTGCCTGGTGAAACAAACTCCACCACCCCACGTTCCAGGTCTCAGTTTACAGAGCTCCATGGGCACTCTCAAAGCAGCCCGATTTGGTACAGGTGGCAGCTTGTCCCCGGGTGGCATCTTCAGAAACGCGGAAATCCAGCCTGCAGCCTGCCCCTGAGGAACAAGGCCCTACCTGGTACTGACAAAGGCTTCTGCACGCGGAAATACAAGCCATAACCACACGTTCCTGGTCTCAGATTGCAGAGCTCCATGGGCACTCTCAAAGCAGCCCAAGGGTGCCCAGGTGGCAGCTTGTCCCTGGGCGGCATCTTGATATTCGTGCAATTCCAGCGGGCATCCGGCCCAGACTGGCCGAGGGCCTACCTGGTACAGACAAAAGCTTCTGCCCAGGGAACCAAATTTCGACAACTCACGTTCCTGGTCTCAGTTTGCAGAGCTCCATGGGCACTCTCAAAGCGGCCCGAGTTGGCAGAGGTGGCAGCTTGTCCCTGGGCGGAATCTTGATATTCGTGGAAACCCAGGAACAGCCGGCCCCGGAGGGCTGAGGGACTCCCTGGTACTGACAAATGCTTCTGTCTGGGAAAACAATACCCACTACCTCACGTTTCTGGTATCAGTTTGCAGAGCTCCATCGACACACCCAAAGCAGCCCGAGTTGGCACAGGTGGTAGCTTGTCCCTGGGCGGCATCTTAATATTCGTGGAAATCCAGCAGGCAGCCAGCCGCGAAGGGCCAACGGCCTCCCTGGTACTGACAAAGGCTTCTTCCTGGGGAAACAAAACCCACCACCCCACGTTCCTGGTCTCAGTTTCCAGAGCTCCATGGGCACGCTCAAAGCAGCCCGAGTTGGCACAGGTGGCAGCTTGTCCCTGGGCGGCATCTTGATATTCGTCAAAATCCAGCAGGCAGCCGGCCACGAAGGGCCGAGGGCCTACCTGGTACTGAAAATGCTTCTGCCCGGGAAAATAAAACCCTCCAGCCCACGTTCCTGGTCTCATTTTGCAGAGCTCCATGGGCACTCTCAAAGCAGCCCGAGTTGGCACAGGTGGCAGCTTGTGCCTGGGCGGCATCTTGATATTTGTGGAAATCTAGCGGGCAGCTGGCCCCGAAGGGCCGAGGCCCGACCTGGTACTGACAAAGGCTTCTGCCAGGGGAAACAAAAGCCAGCAGCGCACGTTCCTGGTCTCAGTTTGCAGTGCTCCATGGGCACTGTCAAAGCAGCCCGAGTTGGCACAGGTGGCAGCTTGTCCCTGGGCGGCATCTTGATATTGATGGAAATCCATCAGGCAGCCGGCTTGAGGGCCGAGGGCCTACCTGGTACTGACAAACGCTTCTGCCTGGGAAAACAAAACCCACCAGCCCACGTTCCTGGTCTCACTTTGCAGAGCTCCATGGGCACTCTCAAAGCAGCCCGAGTTGGCACAGGTGGCAGCCTGGAACTTGGCGGCATCTTCAGATTCGTGGAAATCTAGCGAGCTGCCGGCCCCGAAGGGCCGAGGCCTGACCTGGTACTAACAAATGCTTCTGCCCGGAAAAACAAAACCCACCAGCCCACGTTCCTGGTCTCAGATTGCAGAGCTCCATGGGCACTCTCAAAGCAGCCCGAGTTGGCACAGGTGGCAGCTTGTCCTTGGGCAGCATCTTCAAAAATGTGGAAATACAGCAGGCAGCCGGCCCTGAGGGTCGAGGGCCTACCCGGTACTAACAAATGCTTCTGCCCGGGAAAACAAAACCCACCAGCCCACGTTCCTGGTCTCAGATTGCAGAGCTCCATGGGAAGTCTCAAAGCAGCCCGAGTTGGCACAGGTGGCAGCTTGTCCCTGGGCGGCATCTTGATATTTGTGGAAATCCAGCGGGCAGCCGGCCCCGAAGGCCTCAGGGCCTACATGGTACTAACAAAGGATTCTGCCTGGGGAAACCAAACCCACAACTCCACGTTCCTGGTCTCAGTTTGCAGAGCTCCATGGGCACTCTCAAAGCAGCCCGAGTTGGCACAGGTGGCAGCTTGTCCCTGGGCGGCACCTTGATATTCGTGGAATTCCATCCGGCAGCCGGCCCATAGTGGCCGAGGGCCTATCTGGTACTGACAAAGGCTTCTGTCCAGGGAAGCAAATTTCGTCAACCCACGTTCCTGGTCTCAGTTTGCAGAGCTCCATGGGCACTCTCAAAGCAGCCCGAGTTGGCACAGGTGGCAGCTTGTCCCTGGGCGGCATCTTGATATTCGTGGAAATCCGACAAGCAGCCTGCTCCGGAGGAACAAGGCCCTACCTGGTACTGACAAAGGCTTCTGCCCGGGAAAACAAATCCCACCACCCCACGTTCTAGGTCTCAGTTTGCAGAGCTCCATGGGCACTCTCAAAGAAGCCCGAGTTGGTACAGGCGGCAGCTTGTCCCTGGGCGGCATCTTGATATTCGTGGAAATCCAGCAGACAGCCGGCCAGAAGGGGCCGAGGGCCTACCTGATACTGCAAATGCTTCTGCCCGGGAAAAAAAAACCCACCAGCCCACGTTAATGGTCTCAGTTTGCAGAGCTCCATGGGCACTCTCAAACCAGCACGAGTTGGCACAGGTGGCAGCTTGTCCCTGGGTGGCATCTTGATATTTGTGGAAATCCAGCAGGCAGCCGGCCCTGAGGGCCGAGGACCTACCTGGTACTGACAAAGGCTTCTGGCCGGGAAAACAAAACGCACCACCTCACATTCCTGGTCTCAGTTTGCAGAGCTCCATGGGCACTCTCAAAGCAGCCCGAGTTGGCACAGGTGGCAGCTTGTCCCTGGGCGGCATCTTGATATTCGTGGAAATCCAGCAGGCAGCCGGCCCCGAAGGGCTGAGGGCCTACCCAGTACAAAGAAATGCTTCTGCCCGGGAAAACAAAACCCACCACCCGACGTTCCTGGTCTCAGATTGCAGAGCTCCATGGGATGTCTCAAAGCAGCCCGAGTTGGCACAGGTGGCAGCTTGTCCCTGGGCGGCATCTTGATATTTGTGGAAATCCAGCGGGCAGCCGGCCCCGAAGGCCTCAGGGCCTACATGGTACTAACAAAGGATTCTGCCTGGGGAAACATAACCCACAACCCCACGTTCCTGGTCTCAGTTTGCAGAGCACCGTGGGCACTCTCAAAGCAGCCCGAGTTGGCAAAGGTGGCAGCTTGTCCCTGGGCGGCACCTTAATATTCGTGGAAATCCAGCGGGCAGCCGGACCCGAAAGGCCTCAGGGCCTACATGGTACTAACAAAGGATTCTGCCTGGGGAAACATAACCCACAACCCCACGTTCCTGGTCTCAGTTTGCAGAGCACCGTGGGCACTCTCAAAGCAGCCCGAGTTGGCACAGGTGGCAGCTTGTCCCTGGGCGGCACCTTAATATTTGTGGAAATCCAGCCTGCAGCCTGCCCCTGAGGAACAAGGCCCTACCTGGTACTGACAAAGGCTACTGCATGGGGAAACAAAAGCCACCACCCCACGTTACTGGTCTCAGTTTTCAGAGATCCATGGGCACTCCCAAAGCAGCACGAGTTGGCACAGGTGGCAGATTGTGCCTGGGCAGCATCTTGATATTCGGGGAAATCCAGCCGGCAGCCGGCCCCGAAGGGCCGAAGGCCTAACTGTTACTGACAAAGGCTTCTGCCCAGGGAAACAAAATCCACAACCCCACGTTCTAGGTCTCAGTTTGCAGAGCTCCATGGGCACTCTCAAAGCAGCCCGAGTTGGCACAGGTGGCAGCTTGTGCCTGGGCGGCATCTTGATATTCGTGGAATTCCAGCAAGCAGCCGGCCCCCTACGGCCGTGGCCCTACCTGGTACAGACATAGGCTTCTGCCCAGGGAACCAAATTTTGTCAACCCACGTTCCTGGTCTCAGTTTGCAGAGCTCCATCGACACTCCCAAAGCAGCATGAGTTGGCACAGGTGGCAGCTTGTCCCTGGGCGGCATCTTGATATTCGTGGAAATCCAGCCGGCAGCCTGCCCCTGAGGAACAAGGCCCTACCAGGTACTGACAAATGCTTCTGCCCGGGGAAATAAATTTCTCCAACCCACGTTCCTGGTCTCAGGTGGCAGAGTTCCATGGGCACTCTCAAAGCAGCCCGAGTTGGCACAGGTGGCAGCTTGTCCCTGTGAGGCATCTTGATATTCATGGAAATCCAGCAGGCAGCCGGCCAGAAACGGCCGAGGGCCTACCTGGTACAGCAAATGCTTCTTCCCGGGAAAACAAAATGCACCACCCCACATTCCTGGTCTCAGATTGCAGAGCTCCATGGGAAGTCTCAAAGCAGCCCGAGTTGGCACATGTGGCACCTTGTCCCTGGGCGGCATCTTGATATTCGTGGAAATCCAGACGGCAGCCGGCCACGAAGGGCCGAGAGCTTACCTGGTAATGACAAGGGCTTCTGCCCGGGAAAACAAAACCCACCAGCCCACGTTCCTGGTCTCAGTTTACAGAGCTCCATGGGCACTCTCAAAGCAGCCCGAGTTGGCACAGGTAGCAGCTTGTACCTGGGCGGCATCTTAATATTCGTGGAAATCCAGCAGGCAGCCAGCCGCGAAGGGCCAACGGCCTCCCTGGTAGTGACAAAGGCTTCTGCCTGGTGAAACAAACTCCACCACCCCACGTTTCTGGTCTCAGTTTACAGAGCTCCATGGGCACTCTCAAAGCAGCCCGAGTTGGTACAGGTGGCAGCTTGTCCCCGGGTGGCATCTTCAGAAACGCGGAAATCCAGCCTGCAGCCTGCCCCTGAGGAACAAGGCCCTACCTGGTACTGACAAAGGCTTCTGCACGCGGAAATACAAGCCATAACCACACGTTCCTGGTCTCAGATTGCAGAGCTCCATGGGCACTCTCAAAGCAGCCCAAGTTGGCCCAGGTGGCAGCTTGTCCCTGGGCGGCATCTTGATATTCGTGCAATTCCAGCGGGCATCCGGCCCAGACTGGCCGAGGGCCTACCTGGTACAGACAAAAGCTTCTGCCCAGGGAACCAAATTTCGACAACTCACGTTCCTGGTCTCAGTTTGCAGAGCTCCATGGGCACTCTCAAAGCGGCCCGAGTTGGCAGAGGTGGCAGCTTGTCCCTGGGCGGAATCTTGATATTCGTGGAAACCCAGGAACAGCCGGCCCCGGAGGGCTGAGGGACTCCCTGGTACTGACAAATGCTTCTGTCTGGGAAAACAATACCCACTACCTCACGTTTCTGGTCTCAGTTTGCAGAGCTCCATCGACACACCCAAAGCAGCCCGAGTTGGCACAGGTGGTAGCTTGTCCCTGGGCGGCATCTTAATATTCGTGGAAATCCAGCAGGCAGCCAGCCGCGAAGGGCCAACGGCCTCCCTGGTACTGACAAAGGCTTCTTCCTGGGGAAACAAAACCCACCACCCCACGTTCCTGGTCTCAGTTTCCAGAGCTCCATGGGCACGCTCAAAGCAGCCCGAGTTGGCACAGGTGGCAGCTTGTCCCTGGGCGGCATCTTGATATTCGTCAAAATCCAGCAGGCAGCCGGCCACGAAGGGCCGAGGGCCTACCTGGTACTGAAAATGCTTCTGCCCGGGAAAATAAAACCCTCCAGCCCACGTTCCTGGTCTCATTTTGCAGAGCTCCATGGGCACTCTCAAAGCAGCCCGAGTTGGCACAGGTGGCAGCTTGTGCCTGGGCGGCATCTTGATATTCGTGGAAATCTAGCGGGCAGCTGGCCCCGAAGGGCCGAGGCCCGACCTGGTACTGACAAAGGCTTCTGCCAGGGGAAACAAAAGCCAGCAGCGCACGTTCCTGGTCTCAGTTTGCAGTGCTCCATGGGCACTGTCAAAGCAGCCCGAGTTGGCACAGGTGGCAGCTTGTCCCTGGGCGGCATCTTGATATTGATGGAAATCCATCAGGCAGCCGGCTTGAGGGCCGAGGGCCTACCTGGTACTGACAAACGCTTCTGCCTGGGAAAACAAAACCCACCAGCCCACGTTCCTGGTCTCAGTTTGCAGAGCTCCATGGGCACTCTCAAAGCAGCCCGAGTTGGCACAGGTGGCAGCCTGGAACTTGGCGGCATCTTCAGATTCGTGGAAATCTAGCGAGCTGCCGGCCCCGAAGGGCCGAGGCCTGACCTGGTACTAACAAATGCTTCTGCCCGGAAAAACAAAACCCACCAGCCCACGTTCCTGGTCTCAGATTGCAGAGCTCCATGGGCACTCTCAAAGCAGCCCGAGTTGGCACAGGTGGCAGCTTGTCCTTGGGCAGCATCTTCAAAAATGTGGAAATACAGCAGGCAGCCGGCCCTGAGGGTCGAGGGCCTACCCGGTACTAACAAATGCTTCTGCCCGGGAAAACAAAACCCACCAGCCCACGTTCCTGGTCTCAGATTGCAGAGCTCCATGGGAAGTCTCAAAGCAGCCCGAGTTGGCACAGGTGGCAGCTTGTCCCTGGGCGGCATCTTGATATTTGTGGAAATCCAGCGGGCAGCCGGCCCCGAAGGCCTCAGGGCCTACATGGTACTAACAAAGGATTCTGCCTGGGGAAACCAAACCCACAACTCCACGTTCCTGGTCTCAGTTTGCAGAGCTCCATGGGCACTCTCAAAGCAGCCCGAGTTGGCACAGGTGGCAGCTTGTCCCTGGGCGGCACCTTGATATTCGTGGAATTCCATCCGGCAGCCGGCCCATAGTGGCCGAGGGCCTATCTGGTACTGACAAAGGCTTCTGTCCAGGGAAGCAAATTTCGTCAACCCACGTTCCTGGTCTCAGTTTGCAGAGCTCCATGGGCACTCTCAAAGCAGCCCGAGTTGGCACAGGTGGCAGCTTGTCCCTGGGCGGCATCTTGATATTCGTGGAAATCCGACAAGCAGCCTGCTCCGGAGGAACAAGGCCCTACCTGGTACTGACAAAGGCTTCTGCCCGGGAAAACAAATCCCACCACCCCACGTTCTAGGTCTCAGTTTGCAGAGCTCCATGGGCACTCTCAAAGAAGCCCGAGTTGGTACAGGCGGCAGCTTGTCCCTGGGCGGCATCTTGATATTCGTGGAAATCCAGCAGACAGCCGGCCAGAAGGGGCCGAGGGCCTACCTGATACTGCAAATGCTTCTGCCCGGGAAAAAAAAACCCACCAGCCCACGTTAATGGTCTCAGTTTGCAGAGCTCCATGGGCACTCTCAAACCAGCACGAGTTGGCACAGGTGGCAGCTTGTCCCTGGGTGGCATCTTGATATTTGTGGAAATCCAGCAGGCAGCCGGCCCTGAGGGCCGAGGACCTACCTGGTACTGACAAAGGCTTCTGGCCGGGAAAACAAAACGCACCACCTCACATTCCTGGTCTCAGTTTGCAGAGCTCCATGGGCACTCTCAAAGCAGCCCGAGTTGGCACAGGTGGCAGCTTGTCCCTGGGCGGCATCTTGATATTCGTGGAAATCCAGCAGGCAGCCGGCCCCGAAGGGCTGAGGGCCTACCCAGTACAAAGAAATGCTTCTGCCCGGGAAAACAAAACCCACCACCCGACGTTCCTGGTCTCAGATTGCAGAGCTCCATGGGATGTCTCAAAGCAGCCGAGTTGGCACAGGTGGCAGCTTGTCCCTGGGCGGCATCTTGATATTTGTGGAAATCCAGCGGGCAGCCGGCCCCGAAGGCCTCAGGGCCTACATGGTACTAACAAAGGATTCTGCCTGGGGAAACATAACCCACAACCCCACGTTCCTGGTCTCAGTTTGCAGAGCACCGTGGGCACTCTCAAAGCAGCCCGAGTTGGCAAAGGTGGCAGCTTGTCCCTGGGCGGCACCTTAATATTCGTGGAAATCCAGCGGGCAGCCGGACCCGAAAGGCCTCAGGGCCTACATGGTACTAACAAAGGATTCTGCCTGGGGAAACATAACCCACAACCCCACGTTCCTGGTCTCAGTTTGCAGAGCACCGTGGGCACTCTCAAAGCAGCCCGAGTTGGCACAGGTGGCAGCTTGTCCCTGGGCGGCACCTTAATATTTGTGGAAATCCAGCCTGCAGCCTGCCCCTGAGGAACAAGGCCCTACCTGGTACTGACAAAGGCTACTGCATGGGGAAACAAAAGCCACCACCCCACGTTACTGGTCTCAGTTTTCAGAGATCCATGGGCACTCCCAAAGCAGCACGAGTTGGCACAGGTGGCAGATTGTGCCTGGGCAGCATCTTGATATTCGGGGAAATCCAGCCGGCAGCCGGCCCCGAAGGGCCGAAGGCCTAACTGTTACTGACAAAGGCTTCTGCCCAGGGAAACAAAATCCACAACCCCACGTTCTAGGTCTCAGTTTGCTGAGGTCCATGGGCACTCTCAAAGCAGCCCGAGTTGGCACAGGTGGCAGCTTGTGCCTGGGCGGCATCTTGATATTCGTGGAATTCCAGCAAGCAGCCGGCCCCCTACGGCCGTGGCCCTACCTGGTACAGACATAGGCTTCTGCCCAGGGAACCAAATTTTGTCAACCCACGTTCCTGGTCTCAGTTTGCAGAGCTCCATCGACACTCCCAAAGCAGCATGAGTTGGCACAGGTGGCAGCTTGTCCCTGGGCGGCATCTTGATATTCGTGGAAATCCAGCCGGCAGCCTGCCCCTGAGGAACAAGGCCCTACCAGGTACTGACAAATGCTTCTGCCCGGGGAAATAAATTTCTCCAACCCACGTTCCTGGTCTCAGGTGGCAGAGTTCCATGGGCACTCTCAAAGCAGCCCGAGTTGGCACAGGTGGCAGCTTGTCCCTGTGAGGCATCTTGATATTCATGGAAATCCAGCAGGCAGCCGGCCAGAAACGGCCGAGGGCCTACCTGGTACAGCAAATGCTTCTTCCCGGGAAAACAAAATGCACCACCCCACATTCCTGGTCTCAGATTGCAGAGCTCCATGGGAAGTCTCAAAGCAGCCCGAGTTGGCACATGTGGCACCTTGTCCCTGGGCGGCATCTTGATATTCGTGGAAATCCAGACGGCAGCCGGCCACGAAGGGCCGAGAGCGTACCTGGTAATGACAAGGGCTTCTGCCCGGGAAAACAAAACCCACCAGCCCACGTTCCTGGTCTCAGTTTACAGAGCTCCATGGGCACTCTCAAAGCAGCCCGAGTTGGCACAGGTAGCAGCTTGTACCTGGGCGGCATCTTAATATTCGTGGAAATCCAGCAGGCAGCCAGCCGCGAAGGGCCAACGGCCTCCCTGGTAGTGACAAAGGCTTCTGCCTGGTGAAACAAACTCCACCACCCCACGTTTCTGGTCTCAGTTTACAGAGCTCCATGGGCACTCTCAAAGCAGCCCGAGTTGGTACAGGTGGCAGCTTGTCCCCGGGTGGCATCTTCAGAAACGCGGAAATCCAGCCTGCAGCCTGCCCCTGAGGAACAAGGCCCTACCTGGTACTGACAAAGGCTTCTGCACGCGGAAATACAAGCCATAACCACACGTTCCTGGTCTCAGATTGCAGAGCTCCATGGGCACTCTCAAAGCAGCCCAAGTTGGCCCAGGTGGCAGCTTGTCCCTGGGCGGCATCTTGATATTCGTGCAATTCCAGCGGGCATCCGGCCCAGACTGGCCGAGGGCCTACCTGGTACAGACAAAAGCTTCTGCCCAGGGAACCAAATTTCGACAACTCACGTTCCTGGTCTCAGTTTGCAGAGCTCCATGGGCACTCTCAAAGCGGCCCGAGTTGGCAGAGGTGGCAGCTTGTCCCTGGGCGGAATCTTGATATTCGTGGAAACCCAGGAACAGCCGGCCCCGGAGGGCTGAGGGACTCCCTGGTACTGACAAATGCTTCTGTCTGGGAAAACAATACCCACTACCTCACGTTTCTGGTCTCAGTTTGCAGAGCTCCATCGACACACCCAAAGCAGCCCGAGTTGGCACAGGTGGTAGCTTGTCCCTGGGCGGCATCTTAATATTCGTGGAAATCCAGCAGGCAGCCAGCCGCGAAGGGCCAACGGCCTCCCTGGTACTGACAAAGGCTTCTTCCTGGGGAAACAAAACCCACCACCCCACGTTCCTGGTCTCAGTTTCCAGAGCTCCATGGGCACGCTCAAAGCAGCCCGAGTTGGCACAGGTGGCAGCTTGTCCCTGGGCGGCATCTTGATATTCGTCAAAATCCAGCAGGCAGCCGGCCACGAAGGGCCGAGGGCCTACCTGGTACTGAAAATGCTTCTGCCCGGGAAAATAAAACCCTCCAGCCCACGTTCCTGGTCTCATTTTGCAGAGCTCCATGGGCACTCTCAAAGCAGCCCGAGTTGGCACAGGTGGCAGCTTGTGCCTGGGCGGCATCTTGATATTCGTGGAAATCTAGCGGGCAGCTGGCCCCGAAGGGCCGAGGCCCGACCTGGTACTGACAAAGGCTTCTGCCAGGGGAAACAAAAGCCAGCAGCGCACGTTCCTGGTCTCAGTTTGCAGTGCTCCATGGGCACTGTCAAAGCAGCCCGAGTTGGCACAGGTGGCAGCTTGTCCCTTAGCGGCATCTTGATATTGATGGAAATCCATCAGGCAGCCGGCTTGAGGGCCGAGGGCCTACCTGGTACTGACAAAGGCTTCTGCCTGGGAAAACAAAACCCACCAGCCCACGTTCCTGGTCTCAGTTTGCAGAGCTCCATGGGCACTCTCAAAGCAGCCCGAGTTGGCACAGGTGGCAGCCTGGAACTTGGCGGCATCTTCAGATTCGTGGAAATCCGGAAGTCTGCCGGCCCCGATTGGTCGAGGGCCTACCCGGCACTAACAAATGCTTTTGCCCGGGAAAACAAAACGCACCAGCCCACGTTCCTGGTCTCAGTTTGCAGAGCTCCATGGGCACTCTCAAAGCAGCCCGAGTTGGCACAAGTGGCAGCTTGTCCCTGGGCGGCATATTGATATTCGTGGAAATCCAGCAAGCAGCCGGCCAGAAAGGTCCGAGGGCCTACCTGGTACTGCAAATGCTTCTGCCCGAGAAAATAAAACCCACCAGCCCACATTAATGGTCTCAGTTTGCAGAGATCCATGGGCACTCTCAAAGCAGCGCGAGTTGGCACAGGTGGCAGCTTGTCCCTGGGCGGCATCTTGATATTCGTGGAAATCTAGCGAGCTGCCGGCCCCGAAGGGCCGAGGCCTGACCTGGTACTAACAAATGCTTCTGCCCGGAAAAACAAAACCCACCAGCCCACGTTCCTGGTCTCAGATTGCAGAGCTCCATGGGCACTCTCAAAGAAGCCCGAGTTGGCACAGGTGGCAGCTTGTCCTTGGGCAGCATCTTCAAAAATGTGGAAATACAGCAGGCAGCCGGCCCTGAGGGTCGAGGGCCTACCCGGTACTAACAAATGCTTCTGCCCGGGAAAACAAAACCCACCAGCCCACGTTCCTGGTCTCAGATTGCAGAGCTCCATGGGAAGTCTCAAAGCAGCCCGAGTTGGCACAGGTGGCAGCTTGTCCCTGGGCGGCATCTTGATATTTGTGGAAATCCAGCGGGCAGCCGGCCCCGAAGGCCTCAGGGCCTACATGGTACTAACAAAGGATTCTGCCTGGGGAAACCAAACCCACAACTCCACGTTCCTGGTCTCAGTTTGCAGAGCTCCATGGGCACTCTCAAAGCAGCCCGAGTTGGCACAGGTGGCAGCTTGTCCCTGGGCGGCACCTTGATATTCGTGGAATTCCATCCGGCAGCCGGCCAATAGTGGCCGAGGGCCTATCTGGTACTGACAAAGGCTTCTGTCCAGGGAAGCAAATTTCGTCAACCCACGTTCCTGGTCTCAGTTTGCAGAGCTCCATTGGCACTCTCAAAGCAGCCCGAGTTGGCACAGGTGGCAGCTTGTGCCTGGGACGCATCTTCAGATTCGTGGAATTCCAGCAGGCAGCCGGCCCAGAGTGGCCGAGGGCCTCCCTGGTACTGACAAAGGCTTCTGCCCAGGCAACTAACTTTCGTCAACCCACGTTCCTGGTCTCAGTTTGCAGAGCTCCATGGGCACTCTCAAAGAAGCCCGAGTTGGCACGGGTGGCAGCTTGTCCCTGGGCGGCATCTTGATATTCGTGGAAATCCAGCAGGCAACCGGCCCCGAAGGGTCGAGGTCCTACCTGCTACTGCAAATGCTTATGCCCGGGAAAATAAAACCCACAACCCCACGTTCCTGGTATTAGTTTGAAGAGCTCCATGGGCACTCTCAAAGAGTCCCGAATTGGCACAGGTGGCAGCTTGTCCCTGGGCGGCATCTTGATATTCGTGGAATTCCAGCCGGCAGCCGGCCCATAGTGGCCAAGGGCCTATCTGGTACTGACAAAGGCTTCTGCCCAGGGAACCAAATTTCGTCAACCCACGTTCCTGGTCTCAGTTTGCAGAGCTCCATGGGCACTCTCAAAGCAGCACGAGTTGGCACGGGTGGCAGCTTGTCCCTGGGCGGCATCTTGATATTCGTGGAAACCCAGGAACAGCCGGCCCCGGAGGGCTGAGGGACTACCTGGTACTGACAAATGCTTCTGTCTGGGAAAACAAAACCCACTACATCACGTTCCGGGTCTCAGTTTGCAGAGCTCCATGGGCACTCTCAAAGCAGCCCGAGTTGGCACAGGTGGCAGCTTGTCCCTGGGCGGCATCTTGATATTCATGGAAACCCAGCAAGCAGCCTACTCCCAAGGGCCGAGGGTTTACCTGGTAATGACAGAGGCTTCTTCCCGGGGAAACAAAACCCACCAGCCCACGTTCCTGGTCTGAAATTGCAGAGCTCCATGGGCACTCTCAAAGCAGTCCTAGTTGGCACAGGTGGCAGCTTGTCCCTGGGCGGCAGCTTGATATTCGTGAAAATCCAGCAGGCCGCCGGCCAGAAAGGGCCGAGGCCCTAACTCGTACAGACAAAGGCTTCTGCCCAGGGAACCAAATTTCGTCAACACACGTTCCTGGTCTCAGTTTGCAGAGTTCCATGGACACTCTCAAAGCAGCCCGAGTTGGCACAGGTGGCAGCTTGTCCCTGGGCGGCATCTTGATATTCGTGGAAATCCGGCAAGCAGCCTGCTCCGGAGGAACAAGGCCCTACCTGGTACAGACAAAGGCTTCTGCCCGGGAAAACAAATCCCACAACCCCACGTTCCTGGTCTCAGTTTGCAGAGCTCCATGGGCACTCTCAAAGAAGCCCGAGTTGGTACAGGCGGCAGCTTGTCCCTGGGCGGCATCTTGATATTCGTGGAAATCCAGCAGACAGCCGGCCAGAAGGGGCCGAGGGCCTACCTGATACTGCAAATGCTTCTGCCCGGGAAAAAAAAACCCACCAGCCCACGTTAATGGTCTCAGTTTGCAGAGCTCCATGGGCACTCTCAAACCAGCACGAGTTGGCACAGGTGGCAGCTTGTCCCTGGGCGGCACCTTGATATTCGTGGAAATCCAGCAGGCAGCCGGCCCTGAGGGCCGAGGACCTACCTGGTACTGACAAAGGCTTCTGCCTGGGGAAACGAAAGCCACCACGGCACGTTCCTGGTCTCAGTTTGCAGAGCTCCATGGGCGCTCTCAAAGCAGCCCAAGTTGGAACAGGTGGCAGCTTGTCCCTGGGCGGCATCTTGATATTTGTGGAAATCCAGCAGGCAGCCGGCCCTGAGGGCCGAGGACCTACCTGGTACTGACAAAGGCTTCTGGCCGGGAAAACAAAACCCACCACCCCACATTCCTGGTCTCAGTTTGCAGAGCTCCATGGGCACTCTCAAAGCAGCCCGAGTTGGCACAGGTGGCAGCTTGTCCCTGGGCGGCATCTTGATATTCGTGGAAATCCAGCAGGCAGCCGGCCCCGAAGGGCTGAGGGCCTACCCAGTACAAAGAAATGCTTCTGCCCGGGAAAACAAAACCCACCACCCGACGTTCCTGGTCTCAGATTGCAGAGCTCCATGGGATGTCTCAAAGCAGCCGAGTTGGCACAGGTGGCAGCTTGTGCCTGGGCGGCATCTTGATATTTGTGGAAATCCAGCGGGCAGCCGGCCCCGAAGGCCTCAGGGCCTACATGGTACTAACAAAGGATTCTGCCTGGGGAAACATAACCCACAACCCCACGTTCCTGGTCTCAGTTTGCAGAGCACCGTGGGCACTCTCAAAGCAGCCCGAGTTGGCAAAGGTGGCAGCTTGTGCCTGGGACGCATCTTCAGATTCGTGGAATTCCAGCGGGCAGCCGGCCCAGAGTGGCCGAGGGCCTCCCTGGTACTGACAAAGGCTTCTGCCCAGGCAACTAACTTTCGTCAACCCACGTTCCTGGTCTCAGTTTGCAGAGCTCCATGGGCACTCTCAAAGCAGCCTGAGTTGTCACGGGTGGCAGCTTGTCCCTGGGCGGCATCTTGATATTCGTGGAAATCCAGCAGGCAGACAGAGCAGAAGGGCCAAGGGCCTACCTGGTACTGCAAATGCTTCTGCCCGGGAAAACAAAACCTACCAGCCCACGTTCCTGGTCTCAGATTGCAGAGCTCCATGGGCACTCTCAAAGCAGCCCGAGTTGGCACGGGTGGCAGCTTGTCCCTGGGCGGCATCTTGATATTCGTGGAAATCCAGCAGGCAACCGGCCCCGAAGGGTCGAGGTCCTACCTGCTACTGCAAATGCTTATGCCCGGGAAAATAAAACCCACAACCCCACGTTCCTGGTATTAGTTTGAAGAGCTCCATGGGCACTCTCAAAGAGTCCCGAATTGGCACAGGTGGCAGCTTGTCCCTGGGCGGTATCTTGATATTCGTGGAATTCCAGCCGGCAGCCGGCCCATAGTGGCCAAGGGCCTATCTGGTACTGACAAAGGCTTCTGCCCAGGGAACCAAATTTCGTCAACCCACGTTCCTGGTCTCAGATTGCAGAGCTCCATGGGCACTCTCAAAGCAGCACGAGTTGGCACGGGTGGCAACTTGTCCCTGGGCGGCATCTTGATATTCGTGGAAACCCAGGAACAGCCGGCCCCGGAGGGCTGAGGGCCTACCTGGTACTGACAAATGCTTCTGTCTGGGAAAACAAAACCCACTACCTCACGTTCCGGGTCTCAGTTTGCAGAGCTCCATGGGCACTCTCAAAGCAGCCCGAGTTGGCACAGGTGGCAGCTTGTCCCTGGGCGGCATCTTGATATTCGTAGAAACCCAGCAGGCAGCCTACTCCCAAGGGCCGAGGGCCTACCTGGTACTGACAGAGGCTTCTTCCCGGTGAAACAAAACCCACCAGCCCACGTTCCTGGTCTGAAATTGCAGAGCTCCATGGGCACTCTCAAAGCAGTCCTAGTTGGCACAGGTGGCAGCTTGTCCCTGGGCGGCAGCTTGATATTCGTGAAAATCCAGCGAGCCGCCGGCCAGAAAGGGCCGAGGCCCTAACTCGTACTGACAAAGGCTTCTGCCCAGGGAACCAAATTTCGTCAACCTACGTTCCTGGTCTCAGTTTGCAGAGTTCCATGGACACTCTCAAAGCAGCCCGAGTTGGCACAGGTGGCAGCTTGTCCCTGGGCGGCATCTTGATATTCGTGGAAATCCGGCAAGCAGCCTGCTCCGGAGGAACAAGGCCCTACCTGGTACTGACAAAGGCTTCTGCCCGGGAAAACAAATCCCACAACCCCACGTTCCTGGTCTCAGATTGCAGAGCTCCATGGGCACTCTCAAAGAAGCCCGAGTTGGTACAGGCGGCAGCTTGTCCCTGGGCGGCATCTTGATATTCGTGGAAATCCAGCAGACAGCCGGCCAGAAGGGGCCGAGGACCTACCTGATACTGCAAATGCTTCTGCCCGGGAAAAAAAAACCCACCAGCCCACGTTAATGGTCTCAGTTTGCAGAGCTCCATGGGCACTCTCAAAGCAGCCCGAGTTGGCACAGGTGGCAGCTTGTCCCTGGGCGGCACCTTGATATTCGTGGAAATCCAGCAGGCAGCCGGCCCTGAGGGCCGAGGACCTACCTGGTACTGACAAAGGCTTCTGGCCGGGAAAACAAAACGCACCACCTCACATTCCTGGTCTCAGTTTGCAGAGCTTTATGGGCACTCTCAAAGCAGCCCGAGTTGGCACAGGTGGCAGCTTGTCCCTGGGCGGCATCTTGATATTCGTGGAAATCCAGCAGGCAGCCGGCCCCGAAGGGCTGAGGGCCTACCCAGTACAAAGAAATGCTTCTGCCCGGGAAAACAAAACCCACCACCCGACGTTCCTGGTCTCAGATTGCAGAGCTCCATGGGATGTCTCAAAGCAGCCGAGTTGGCACAGGTGGCAGCTTGTCCCTGGGCGGCATCTTGATATTTGTGGAAATCCAGCGGGCAGCCGGCCCCGAAGGCCTCAGGGCCTACATGGTACTAACAAAGGATTCTGCCTGGGGAAACATAACCCACAACCCCACGTTCCTGGTCTCAGTTTGCAGAGCACCGTGGGCACTCTCAAAGCAGCCCGAGTTGGCAAAGGTGGCAGCTTGTGCCTGGGACGCATCTTCAGATTCGTGGAATTCCAGCGGGCAGCCGGCCCAGAGTGGCCGAGGGCCTCCCTGGTACTGACAAAGGCTTCTGCCCAGGCAACTAACTTTCGTCAACCCACGTTCCTGGTCTCAGTTTGCAGAGCTCCATGGGCACTCTCAAAGCAGCCTGAGTTGTCACGGGTGGCAGCTTGTCCCTGGGCGGCATCTTGATATTCGTGGAAATCCAGCAGGCAGACAGAGCAGAAGGGCCAAGGGCCTACCTGGTACTGCAAATGCTTCTGCCCGGGAAAACAAAACCTACCAGCCCACTTTCCTGGTCTCAGATTGCAGAGCTCCATGGGCACTCTCAAAGCAGCCCGAGTTGGCACGGGTGGCAGCTTGTCCCTGGGCGGCATCTTGATATTCGTGGAAATCCAGCAGGCAACCGGCCCCGAAGGGTCGAGGTCCTACCTGCTACTGCAAATGCTTATGCCCGGGAAAATAAAACCCACAACCCCACGTTCCTGGTATTAGTTTGAAGAGCTCCATGGGCACTCTCAAAGAGTCCCGAATTGGCACAGGTGGCAGCTTGTCCCTGGGCGGTATCTTGATATTCGTGGAATTCCAGCCGGCAGCCGGCCCATAGTGGCCAAGGGCCTATCTGGTACTGACAAAGGCTTCTGCCCAGGGAACCAAATTTCGTCAACCCACGTTCCTGGTCTCAGTTTGCAGAGCTCCATGGGCACTCTCAAAGCAGCACGAGTTGGCACGGGTGGCAGCTTGTCCCTGGGCAGCATCTTGATATTCGTGGAAACCCAGGAACAGCCGGCCCCGGAGGGCTGAGGGCCTACCTGGTACTGACAAATGCTTCTGTCTGGGAAAACAAAACCCACTACCTCACGTTCCGGGTCTCAGTTTGCAGAGCTCCATGGGCACTCTCAAAGCAGCCCGAGTTGGCACAGGTGGCAGCTTGTCCCTGGGCGGCATCTTGATATTCGTGGAAATCCAGCAAGCAGCCTACTCCCAAGGGCCGAGGGCCTACCTGGTAATGACAGAGGCTTCTTCCCGGTGAAACAAAACCCACCAGCCCACGTTCCTGGTCTGAAATTGCAGAGCTCCATGGGCACTCTCAAAGCAGTCCTAGTTGGCACAGGTGGCAGCTTGTCCCTGGGCGGCAGCTTGATATTCGTGAAAATCCAGCGAGCCGCCGGCCAGAAAGGGCCGAGGCCCTAACTCGTACTGACAAAGGCTTCTGCCCAGGGAACCAAATTTCGTCAACCTACGTTCCTGGTCTCAGTTTGCAGAGTTCCATGGACACTCTCAAAGCAGCCCGAGTTGGCACAGGTGGCAGCTTGTCCCTGGGCGGCATCTTGATATTCGTGGAAATCCGGCAAGCAGCCTGCTCCGGAGGAACAAGGCCCTACCTGGTACTGACAAAGGCTTCTGCCCGGGAAAACAAATCCCACAACCCCACGTTCCTGGTCTCAGATTGCAGAGCTCCATGGGCACTCTCAAAGAAGCCCGAGTTGGTACAGGCGGCAGCTTGTCCCTGGGCGGCATCTTGATATTCGTGGAAATCCAGCAGACAGCCGGCCAGAAGGGGCCGAGGACCTACCTGATACTGCAAATGCTTCTGCCCGGGAAAAAAAAACCCACCAGCCCACGTTAATGGTCTCAGTTTGCAGAGCTCCATGGGCACTCTCAAACCAGCACGAGTTGGCACAGGTGGCAGCTTGTCCCTGGGCGGCACCTTGATATTCGTGGAAATCCAGCAGGCAGCCGGCCCTGAGGGCCGAGGACCTACCTGGTACTGACAAAGGCTTCTGGCCGGGAAAACAAAACGCACCACCTCACATTCCTGGTCTCAGTTTGCAGAGCTCCATGGGCACTCTCAAAGCAGCCCGAGTTGGCACAGGTGGCAGCTTGTGCCTGGGCGGCATCTTGATATTCGTGGAAATCCAGCAGGCAGCCGGCCCCGAAGGGCTGAGGGCCTACCCAGTACAAAGAAATGCTTCTGCCCGGGAAAACAAAACCCACCACCCGACGTTCCTGGTCTCAGATTGCAGAGCTCCATGGGATGTCTCAAAGCAGCCGAGTTGGCACAGGTGGCAGCTTGTCCCTGGGCGGCATCTTGATATTTGTGGAAATCCAGCGGGCAGCCGGCCCCGAAGGCCTCAGGGCCTACATGGTACTAACAAAGGATTCTGCCTGGGGAAACATAACCCACAACCCCACGTTCCAGGTCTCAGTTTGCAGAGCACCGTGGGCACTCTCAAAGCAGCCCGAGTTGGCAAAGGTGGCAGCTTGTCCCTGGGCGGCACCTTAATATTCGTGGAAATCCAGCGGGCAGCCGGACCCGAAAGGCCTCAGGGCCTACATGGTACTAACAAAGGATTCTGCCTGGGGAAACATAACCCACAACCCCACGTTCCTGGTCTCAGTTTGCAGAGCACCGTGGGCACTCTCAAAGCAGCCCGAGTTGGCACAGGTGGTAGCTTGTACCTGGGCGGCATCTTAATATTCGTGGAAATCCAGCAGGCAGCCAGCCGCGAAGGGCCAACGGCCTCCCTGGTACTGACAAAGGCTTCTTCCTGGGGAAACAAAACCCACCACCCCACGTTCCTGGTCTCAGTTTCCAGAGCTCCATGGGCACGCTCAAAGCAGCCCGAGTTGGCACAGGTGGCAGCTTGTCCCTGGGCGGCATCTTGATATTCGTCAAAATCCAGCAGGCAGCCGGCCACGAAGGGCCGAGGGCCTACCTGGTACTGAAAATGCTTCTGCCCGGGAAAATAAAACCCTCCAGCCCACGTTCCTGGTCTCATTTTGCAGAGCTCCATGGGCACTCTCAAAGCAGCCCGAGTTGGCACAGGTGGCAGCTTGTGCCTGGGTGGCATCTTGATATTTGTGGAAATCTAGCGGGCAGCTGGCCCCGAAGGGCCGAGGCCCGACCTGGTACTGACAAAGGCTTCTGCCAGGGGAAACAAAAGCCAGCAGCGCACGTTCCTGGTCTCAGTTTGCAGAGCTCCATGGGCACTCTCAAAGCAGCCCGAGTTGGCACAGGTGGCAGCTTGTCCCTGGGCGGCATCTTGATATTGATGGAAATCCATCAGGCAGCCGGCTTGAGGACCGAGGGCCTACCTGGTACTGACAAAGGCTTCTGCCTGGGAAAACAAAACCCACCAGCCCACGTTCCTGGTCTCAGTTTGCAGAGCTCCATGGGCACTCTCAAAGCAGCCCGAGTTGGCACAGGTGGCAGCCTGGAACTTGGCGGCATCTTCAGATTCGTGGAAATCCGGAAGTCTGCCGGCCCCGATTGGTCGAGGGCCTACCCGGCACTAACAAATGCTTTTGCCCGGGAAAACAAAACGCACCAGCCCACGTTCCTGGTCTCAGTTTGCAGAGCTCCATGGGCACTCTCAAAGCAGCCCGAGTTGGCACAAGTGGCAGCTTGTCCCTGGGCGGCATATTGATATTCGTGGAAATCCAGCAAGCAGCCGGCCAGAAAGGTCCGAGGGCCTACCTGGTACTGCAAATGCTTCTGCCCGAGAAAATAAAACCCACCAGCCCACGTTAATGGTCTCAGTTTGCAGAGCTCCATGGGCACTCTCAAAGCAGCGCGAGTTGGCACAGGTGGCAGCTTGTCCCTGGGCGGCATCTTGATATTCGTGGAAATCTAGCGAGCTGCCGGCCCCGAAGGGCCGAGGCCTGACCTGGTACTAACAAATGCTTCTGCCCGGAAAAACAAAACCCACCAGCCCACGTTCCTGGTCTCAGATTGCAGAGCTCCATGGGCACTCTCAAAGAAGCCCGAGTTGGCACAGGTGGCAGCTTGTCCTTGGGCAGCATCTTCAAAAATGTGGAAATACAGCAGGCAGCCGGCCCTGAGGGTCGAGGGCCTACCCGGTACTAACAAATGCTTCTGCCCGGGAAAACAAAACCCACCAGCCCACGTTCCTGGTCTCAGATTGCAGAGCTCCATGGGAAGTCTCAAAGCAGCCCGAGTTGGCACAGGTGGCAGCTTGTCCCTGGGCGGCATCTTGATATTTGTGGAAATCCAGCGGGCAGCCGGCCCCGAAGGCCTCAGGGCCTACATGGTACTAACAAAGGATTCTGCCTGGGGAAACCAAACCCACAACTCCACGTTCCTGGTCTCAGTTTGCAGAGCTCCATGGGCACTCTCAAAGCAGCCCGAGTTGGCACAGGTGGCAGCTTGTCCCTGGGCGGCACCTTGATATTCGTGGAATTCCATCCGGCAGCCGGCCCATAGTGGCCGAGGGCCTATCTGGTACTGACAAAGGCTTCTGTCCAGGGAAGCAAATTTCGTCAACCCACGTTCCTGGTCTCAGTTTGCAGAGCTCCATTGGCACTCTCAAAGCAGCCCGAGTTGGCACAGGTGGCAGCTTGTGCCTGGGACGCATCTTCAGATTCGTGGAATTCCAGCAGGCAGCCGGCCCAGAGTGGCCGAGGGCCTCCCTGGTACTGACAAAGGCTTCTGCCCAGGCAACTAACTTTCGTCAACCCACGTTCCTGGTCTCAGTTTGCAGAGCTCCATGGGCACTCTCAAAGAAGCCCGAGTTGGCACGGGTGGCAGCTTGTCCCTGGGCGGCATCTTGATATTCGTGGAAATCCAGCAGGCAACCGGCCCCGAAGGGTCGAGGTCCTACCTGCTACTGCAAATGCTTATGCCCGGGAAAATAAAACCCACAACCCCACGTTCCTGGTATTAGTTTGAAGAGCTCCATGGGCACTCTCAAAGAGTCCCGAATTGGCACAGGTGGCAGCTTGTCCCTGGGCGGTATCTTGATATTCGTGGAATTCCAGCCGGCAGCCGGCCCATAGTGGCCAAGGGCCTATCTGGTACGGACAAAGGCTTCTGCCCAGGGAACCAAATTTCGTCAACCCACGTTCCTGGTCTCAGTTTGCAGAGCTCCATGGGCACTCTCAAAGCAGCACGAGTTGGCACAGGTGGCAGCTTGTCCCTGGGCGGCATCTTGATATTCGTGGAAACCCAGGAACAGCCGGCCCCGGAGGGCTGAGGGACTACCTGGTACTGACAAATGCTTCTGTCTGGGAAAACAAAACCCACTACCTCACGTTCCGGGTCTCAGTTTGCAGAGCTCCATGGGCACTCTCAAAGCAGCCCGAGTTGGCACAGGTGGCAGCTTGTCCCTGGGCGGCATCTTGATATTCGTGGAAACCCAGCAAGCAGCCTACTCCCAAGGGCCGAGGGTTTACCTGGTAATGACAGAGGCTTCTTCCCGGGGAAACAAAACCCACCAGCCCACGTTCCTGGTCTGAAATTGCAGAGCTCCATGGGCACTCTCAAAGCAGTCCTAGTTGGCACAGGTGGCAGCTTGTCCCTGGGCGGCAGCTTGATATTCGTGAAAATCCAGCGAGCCGCCGGCCAGAAAGGGCCGAGGCCCTAACTCGTACTGACAAAGGCTTCTGCCCAGGGAACCAAATTTCGTCAACCTACGTTCCTGGTCTCAGTTTGCAGAGTTCCATGGACACTCTCAAAGCAGCCCGAGTTGGCACAGGTGGCAGCTTGTCCCTGGGCGGCATCTTGATATTCGTGGAAATCCGGCAAGCAGCCTGCTCCGGAGGAACAAGGCCCTACCTGGTACTGACAAAGGCTTCTGCCCGGGAAAACAAATCCCACAACCCCACGTTCCTGGTCTCAGATTGCAGAGCTCCATGGGCACTCTCAAAGAAGCCCGAGTTGGTACAGGCGGCAGCTTGTCCCTGGGCGGCATCTTGATATTCGTGGAAATCCAGCAGACAGCCGGCCAGAAGGGGCCGAGGACCTACCTGATACTGCAAATGCTTCTGCCCGGGAAAAAAAAACCCACCAGCCCACGTTAATGGTCTCAGTTTGCAGAGCTCCATGGGCACTCTCAAACCAGCACGAGTTGGCACAGGTGGCAGCTTGTCCCTGGGCGGCACCTTGATATTCGTGGAAATCCAGCAGGCAGCCGGCCCTGAGGGCCGAGGACCTACCTGATACTGACAAAGGCTCCTGGCCGGGAAAACAAAACGCACCACCTCACATTCCTGGTCTCAGTTTGCAGAGCTCCATGGGCACTCTCAAAGCAGCCCGAGTTGGCACAGGTGGCAGCTTGTCCCTGGGCGGCATCTTGATATTCGTGGAAATCCAGCAGGCAGCCGGCCCCGAAGGGCTGAGGGCCTACCCAGTACAAAGAAATGCTTCTGCCCGGGAAAACAAAACCCACCACCCGACGTTCCTGGTCTCAGATTGCAGAGCTCCATGGGATGTCTCAAAGCAGCCGAGTTGGCACAGGTGGCAGCTTGTCCCTGGGCGGCATCTTGATATTTGTGGAAATCCAGCGGGCAGCCGGCCCCGAAGGCCTCAGGGCCTACATGGTACTAACAAAGGATTCTGCCTGGGGAAACATAACCCACAACCCCACGTTCCAGGTCTCAGTTTGCAGAGCACCGTGGGCACTCTCAAAGCAGCCCGAGTTGGCAAAGGTGGCAGCTTGTCCCTGGGCGGCACCTTAATATTCGTGGAAATCCAGCGGGCAGCCGGACCCGAAAGGCCTCAGGGCCTACATGGTACTAACAAAGGATTCTGCCTGGGGAAACATAACCCACAACCCCACGTTCCTGGTCTCAGTTTGCAGAGCACCGTGGGCACTCTCAAAGCAGCCCGAGTTGGCACAGGTGGTAGCTTGTACCTGGGCGGCATCTTAATATTCGTGGAAATCCAGCAGGCAGCCAGCCGCGAAGGGCCAACGGCCTCCCTGGTACTGACAAAGGCTTCTTCCTGGGGAAACAAAACCCACCACCCCACGTTCCTGGTCTCAGTTTCCAGAGCTCCATGGGCACGCTCAAAGCAGCCCGAGTTGGCACAGGTGGCAGCTTGTCCCTGGGCGGCATCTTGATATTCGTCAAAATCCAGCAGGCAGCCGGCCACGAAGGGCCGAGGGCCTACCTGGTACTGAAAATGCTTCTGCCCGGGAAAATAAAACCCTCCAGCCCACGTTCCTGGTCTCATTTTGCAGAGCTCCATGGGCACTCTCAAAGCAGCCCGAGTTGGCACAGGTGGCAGCTTGTGCCTGGGCGGCATCTTGATATTGATGGAAATCCATCAGGCAGCCGGCTTGAGGGCCGAGGGCCTACCTGGTACTGACAAAGGCTTCTGCCTGGGAAAACAAAACCCACCAGCCCACGTTCCTGGTCTCAGTTTGCAGAGCTCCATGGGCACTCTCAAAGCAGCCCGAGTTGGCACAGGTGGCAGCCTGGAACTTGGCGGCATCTTCAGATTCGTGGAAATCCGGAAGTCTGCCGGCCGCGATTGGTCGAGGGCCTACCCGGCACTAACAAATGCTTTTGCCCGGGAAAACAAAACGCACCAGCCCACGTTCCTGGTCTCAGTTTGCAGAGCTCCATGGGCACTCTCAAAGCAGCCCGAGTTGGCACAAGTGGCAGCTTGTCCCTGGGCGGCATATTGATATTCGTGGAAATCCAGCAAGCAGCCGGCCAGAAAGGTCCGAGGGCCTACCTGGTACTGCAAATGCTTCTGCCCGAGAAAATAAAACCCACCAGCCCACATTAATGGTCTCAGTTTGCAGAGATCCATGGGCACTCTCAAAGCAGCGCGAGTTGGCACAGGTGGCAGCTTGTCCCTGGGCGGCATCTTGATATTCGTGGAAATCTAGCGAGCTGCCGGCCCCGAAGGGCCGAGGCCTGACCTGGTACTAACAAATGCTTCTGCCCGGAAAAACAAAACCCACCAGCCCACGTTCCTGGTCTCAGATTGCAGAGCTCCATGGGCACTCTCAAAGAAGCCCGAGTTGGCACAGGTGGCAGCTTGTCCTTGGGCAGCATCTTCAAAAATGTGGAAATACAGCAGGCAGCCGGCCCTGAGGGTCGAGGGCCTACCCGGTACTAACAAATGCTTCTGCCCGGGAAAACAAAACCCACCAGCCCACGTTCCTGGTCTCAGATTGCAGAGCTCCATGGGAAGTCTCAAAGCAGCCCGAGTTGGCACAGGTGGCAGCTTGTCCCTGGGCGGCATCTTGATATTTGTGGAAATCCAGCGGGCAGCCGGCCCCGAAGGCCTCAGGGCCTACATGGTACTAACAAAGGATTCTGCCTGGGGAAACCAAACCCACAACTCCACGTTCCTGGTCTCAGTTTGCAGAGCTCCATGGGCACTCTCAAAGAGTCCCGAATTGGCACAGGTGGCAGCTTGTCCCTGGGCGGTATCTTGATATTCGTGGAATTCCAGCAGGCAACCGGCCCCGAAGGGTCGAGGTCCTACCTGCTACTGCAAATGCTTATGCCTGGGAAAATAAAACCCACAACCCCACGTTCCTGGTATTAGTTTGAAGAGCTCCATGGGCACTCTCAAAGAGTCCCGAATTGGCACAGGTGGCAGCTTGTCCCTGGGCGGTATCTTGATATTCGTGGAATTCCAGCCGGCAGCCGGCCCATAGTGGCCAAGGGCCTATCTGGTACTGACAAAGGCTTCTGCCCAGGGAACCAAATTTCGTCAACCCACGTTCCTGGTCTCAGTTTGCAGAGCTCCATGGGCACTCTCAAAGCAGCACGAGTTGGCACGGGTGGCAGCTTGTCCCTGGGCGGCATCTTGATATTCGTGGAAACCCAGGAACAGCCGGCCCCGGAGGGCTGAGGGACTACCTGGTACTGACAAATGCTTCTGTCTGGGAAAACAAAACCCACTACCTCACGTTCCGGGTCTCAGTTTGCAGAGCTCCATGGGCACTCTCAAAGCAGCCCGAGTTGGCACAGGTGGCAGCTTGTCCCTGGGCGGCATCTTGATATTCGTGGAAACCCAGCAAGCAGCCTACTCCCAAGGCCCGAGGGTTTGCCTGGTAATGACAGAGGCTTCTTCCCGGGATAACAAAACCCACCAGCCCACGTTCCTGGTCTGAAATTGCAGAGCTCCATGGGCACTCTCAAAGCAGTCCTAGTTGGCACAGGTGGCAGCTTGTCCCTGGGCGGCAGCTTGATATTCGTGAAAATCCAGCAGGCCGCCGGCCAGAAAGGGCCGAGGCCCTAACTCGTACTGACAAAGGCTTCTGCCCAGGGAACCAAATTTCGTCAACCTACGTTCCTGGTCTCAGTTTGCAGAGTTCCATGGACACTCTCAAAGCAGCCCGAGTTGGCACAGGTGGCAGCTTGTCCCTGGGCGGCATCTTGATATTCGTGGAAATCCGGCAAGCAGCCTGCTCCGGAGGAACAAGGCCCTACCTGGTACTGACAAAGGCTTCTGCCCGGGAAAACAAATCCCACAACCCCACGTTCCTGGTCTCAGATTGCAGAGCTCCATGGGCACTCTCAAAGAAGCCCGAGTTGGTACAGGCGGCAGCTTGTCCCTGGGCGGCATCTTGATATTCGTGGAAATCCAGCAGACAGCCGGCCAGAAGGGGCCGAGGACCTACCTGATACTGCAAATGCTTCTGCCCGGGAAAAAAAAACCCACCAGCCCACGTTAATGGTCTCAGTTTGCAGAGCTCCATGGGCACTCTCAAACCAGCACGAGTTGGCACGGGTGGCAGCTTGTCCCTGGGCGGCACCTTGATATTCGTGGAAATCCAGCAGGCAGCCGGCCCCGAAGGGCTGAGGGCCTACCCAGTACAAAGAAATGCTTCTGCCCGGGAAAACAAAACCCACCACCCGACGTTCCTGGTCTCAGATTGCAGAGCTCCATGGGATGTCTCAAAGCAGCCGAGTTGGCACAGGTGGCAGCTTGTCCCTGGGCGGCATCTTGATATTTGTGGAAATCCAGCGGGCAGCCGGCCCCGAAGGCCTCAGGGCCTACATGGTACTAACAAAGGATTCTGCCTGGGGAAACATAACCCACAACCCCACGTTCCAGGTCTCAGTTTGCAGAGCACCGTGGGCACTCTCAAAGCAGCCCGAGTTGGCAAAGGTGGCAGCTTGTCCCTGGGCGGCACCTTAATATTCGTGGAAATCCAGCGGGCAGCCGGACCCGAAAGGCCTCAGGGCCTACATGGTACTAACAAAGGATTCTGCCTGGGGAAACATAACCCACAACCCCACGTTCCTGGTCTCAGTTTGCAGAGCACCGTGGGCACTCTCAAAGCAGCCCGAGTTGGCACAGGTGGTAGCTTGTACCTGGGCGGCATCTTAATATTCGTGGAAATCCAGCAGGCAGCCAGCCGCGAAGGGCCAACGGCCTCCCTGGTACTGACAAAGGCTTCTTCCTGGGGAAACAAAACCCACCACCCCACGTTCCTGGTCTCAGTTTCCAGAGCTCCATGGGCACGCTCAAAGCAGCCCGAGTTGGCACAGGTGGCAGCTTGTCCCTGGGCGGCATCTTGATATTCGTCAAAATCCAGCAGGCAGCCGGCCACGAAGGGCCGAGGGCCTACCTGGTACTGAAAATGCTTCTGCCCGGGAAAATAAAACCCTCCAGCCCACGTTCCTGGTCTCATTTTGCAGAGCTCCATGGGCACTCTCAAAGCAGCCCGAGTTGGCACAGGTGGCAGCTTGTGCCTGGGCGGCATCTTGATATTGATGGAAATCCATCAGGCAGCCGGCTTGAGGGCCGAGGGCCTACCTGGTACTGACAAAGGCTTCTGCCTGGGAAAACAAAACCCACCAGCCCACGTTCCTGGTCTCAGTTTGCAG
This sequence comes from Motacilla alba alba, assembly GCF_015832195.1. Lineage (NCBI taxonomy): Eukaryota > Metazoa > Chordata > Aves > Passeriformes > Motacillidae > Motacilla > Motacilla alba. The sequence continues at coordinate 128,805 of NW_024037535.1, forward strand.
AGCTCCATGGGCACTCTCAAAGCAGCCCGAGTTGGCACAGGTGGCAGCCTGGAACTTGGCGGCATCTTCAGATTCGTGGAAATCCGGAAGTCTGCCGGCCGCGATTGGTCGAGGGCCTACCCGGCACTAACAAATGCTTTTGCCCGGGAAAACAAAACGCACCAGCCCACGTTCCTGGTCTCAGTTTGCAGAGCTCCATGGGCACTCTCAAAGCAGCCCGAGTTGGCACAAGTGGCAGCTTGTCCCTGGGCGGCATATTGATATTCGTGGAAATCCAGCAAGCAGCCGGCCAGAAAGGTCCGAGGGCCTACCTGGTACTGCAAATGCTTCTGCCCGAGAAAATAAAACCCACCAGCCCACATTAATGGTCTCAGTTTGCAGAGATCCATGGGCACTCTCAAAGCAGCGCGAGTTGGCACAGGTGGCAGCTTGTCCCTGGGCGGCATCTTGATATTCGTGGAAATCTAGCGAGCTGCCGGCCCCGAAGGGCCGAGGCCTGACCTGGTACTAACAAATGCTTCTGCCCGGAAAAACAAAACCCACCAGCCCACGTTCCTGGTCTCAGATTGCAGAGCTCCATGGGCACTCTCAAAGAAGCCCGAGTTGGCACAGGTGGCAGCTTGTCCTTGGGCAGCATCTTCAAAAATGTGGAAATACAGCAGGCAGCCGGCCCTGAGGGTCGAGGGCCTACCCGGTACTAACAAATGCTTCTGCCCGGGAAAACAAAACCCACCAGCCCACGTTCCTGGTCTCAGATTGCAGAGCTCCATGGGAAGACTCAAAGCAGCCCGAGTTGGCACAGGTGGCAGCTTGTCCCTGGGCGGCATCTTGATATTTGTGGAAATCCAGCGGGCAGCCGGCCCCGAAGGCCTCAGGGCCTACATGGTACTAACAAAGGATTCTGCCTGGGGAAACCAAACCCACAACTCCACGTTCCTGGTCTCAGTTTGCAGAGCTCCATGGGCACTCTCAAAGCAGCCCGAGTTGGCACAGGTGGCAGCTTGTCCCTGGGCGGCACCTTGATATTCGTGGAATTCCATCCGGCAGCCGGCCCATAGTGGCCGAGGGCCTATCTGGTACTGACAAAGGCTTCTGTCCAGGGAAGCAAATTTCGTCAACCCACGTTCCTGGTCTCAGATTGCAGAGCTCCATTGGCACTCTCAAAGCAGCCCGAGTTGGCACAGGTGGCAGCTTGTGCCTGGGACGCATCTTCAGATTTGTGGAATTCCAGCAGGCAGCCGGCCCAGAGTGGCCGATGGCCTCCCTGGTACTGACAAAGGCTTCTGCCCAGGCAACTAACTTTCGTCAACCCACGTTCCTGGTCTCAGTTTGCAGAGCTCCATGGGCACTCTCAAAGAAGCCCGAGTTGGCACGGGTGGCAGCTTGTCCCTGGGCGGCATCTTGATATTCGTGGAAATCCAGCAGGCAACCGGCCCCGAAGGGTCGAGGTCCTACCTGATACTGCAAATGCTTATGCCCGGGAAAATAAAACCCACAACCCCACGTTCCTGGTATTAGTTTGAAGAGCTCCATGGGCACTCTCAAAGAGTCCCGAATTGGCACAGGTGGCAGCTTGTCCCTGGGCGGTATCTTGATATTCGTGGAATTCCAGCCGGCAGCCGGCCCATAGTGGCCAAGGGCCTATCTGGTACTGACAAAGGCTTCTGCCCAGGGAACCAAATTTCGTCAACCCACGTTCCTGGTCTCAGTTTGCAGAGCTCCATGGGCACTCTCAAAGCAGCACGAGTTGGCACGGGTGGCAGCTTGTCCCTGGGCGGCATCTTGATATTCGTGGAAACCCAGGAACAGCCGGCCCCGGAGGGCTGAGGGACTACCTGGTACTGACAAATGCTTCTGTCTGGGAAAACAAAACCCACTACCTCACGTTCCGGGTCTCAGTTTGCAGAGCTCCATGGGCACTCTCAAAGCAGCCCGAGTTGGCACAGGTGGCAGCTTGTCCCTGGGCGGCATCTTGATATTCGTGGAAACCCAGCAAGCAGCCTACTCCCAAGGCCCGAGGGTTTACCTGGTAATGACAGAGGCTTCTTCCCGGGGAAACAAAACCCACCAGCCCACGTTCCTGGTCTGAAATTGCAGAGCTCCATGGGCACTCTCAAAGCAGTCCTAGTTGGCACAGGTGGCAGCTTGTCCCTGGGCGGCAGCTTGATATTCGTGAAAATCCAGCAGGCCGCCGGCCAGAAAGGGCCGAGGCCCTAACTCGTACTGACAAAGGCTTCTGCCCAGGGAACCAAATTTCGTCAACACACGTTCCTGGTCTCAGTTTGCAGAGTTCCATGGACACTCTCAAAGCAGCCCGAGTTGGCACAGGTGGCAGCTTGTCCCTGGGCGGCATCTTGATATTCGTGGAAATCCGGCAAGCAGCCTGCTCCGGAGGAACAAGGCCCTACCTGGTACTGACAAAGGCTTCTGCCCGGGAAAACAAATCCCACAACCCCACGTTCCTGGTCTCAGTTTGCAGAGCTCCATGGGCACTCTCAAAGAAGCCCGAGTTGGTACAGGCGGCAGCTTGTCCCTGGGCGGCATCTTGATATTCGTGGAAATCCAGCAGACAGCCGGCCAGAAGGGGCCGAGGGCCTACCTGATACTGCAAATGCTTCTGCCCGGGAAAAAAAAACCCACCAGCCCACGTTAATGGTCTCAGTTTGCAGAGCTCCATGGGCACTCTCAAACCAGCACGAGTTGGCACAGGTGGCAGCTTGTCCCTGGGCGGCACCTTGATATTCGTGGAAATCTAGCGGGCAGCCGGCCCTGAAGGGCCGAGGCCCGACCTGGTACTGACAAAGGCTTCTGCCTGGGGAAACGAAAGCCACCACGGCACGTTCCTGGTCTCAGTTTGCAGAGCTCCATGGGCGCTCTCAAAGCAGCCCAAGTTGGAACAGGTGGCAGCTTGTCCCTGGGCGGCATCTTGATATTTGTGGAAATCCAGCAGGCAGCCGGCCCTGAGGGCCGAGGACCTACCTGGTACTGACAAAGGCTTCTGGCCGGGAAAACAAAACGCACCACCCCACATTCCTGGTCTCAGTTTGCAGAGCTCCATGGGCACTCTCAAAGCAGCCCAAGTTGGCACAGGTGGCAGCTTGTCCCTGGGCGGCATCTTGATATTCGTGGAAATCCAGCAGGCAGCCGGCCCCGAAGGGCTGAGGGCCTACCCAGTACTAAGAAATGCTTCTGCCCGGGAAAACAAAACCCACCACCCGACGTTCCTGGTCTCAGATTGCAGAGCTCCATGGGATGTCTCAAAGCAGCCGAGTTGGCACAGGTGGCAGCTTGTCCCTGGGCGGCATCTTGATATTTGTGGAAATCCAGCGGGCAGCCGGCCAGAAAGGTCCGAGGGCCTACCTGGTACTGCAAATGCTTCTGCCCGAGAAAATAAAACCCACCAGCCCACATTAATGGTCTCAGTTTGCAGAGATCCATGGGCACTCTCAAAGCAGCGCGAGTTGGCACAGGTGGCAGCTTGTCCCTGGGCGGCATCTTGATATTCGTGGAAATCTAGCGAGCTGCCGGCCCCGAAGGGCCGAGGCCTGACCTGGTACTAACAAATGCTTCTGCCCGGAAAAACAAAACCCACCAGCCCACGTTCCTGGTCTCAGATTGCAGAGCTCCATGGGCACTCTCAAAGAAGCCCGAGTTGGCACAGGTGGCAGCTTGTCCTTGGGCAGCATCTTCAAAACTGTGGAAATACAGCAGGCAGCCGGCCCTGAGGGTCGAGGGCCTACCCGGTACTAACAAATGCTTCTGCCCGGGAAAACAAAACCCACCAGCCCACGTTCCTGGTCTCAGATTGCAGAGCTCCATGGGAAGTCTCAAAGCAGCCCGAGTTGGCACAGGTGGCAGCTTGTCCCTGGGCGGCATCTTGATATTTGTGGAAATCCAGCGGGCAGCCGGCCCCGAAGGCCTCAGGGCCTACATGGTACTAACAAAGGATTCTGCCTGGGGAAACCAAACCCACAACTCCACGTTCCTGGTCTCAGTTTGCAGAGCTCCATGGGCACTCTCAAAGAGTCCCGAATTGGCACAGGTGGCAGCTTGTCCCTGGGCGGTATCTTGATATTCGTGGAATTCCAGCAGGCAACCGGCCCCGAAGGGTCGAGGTCCTACCTGCTACTGCAAATGCTTATGCCTGGGAAAATAAAACCCACAACCCCACGTTCCTGGTATTAGTTTGAAGAGCTCCATGGGCACTCTCAAAGAGTCCCGAATTGGCACAGGTGGCAGCTTGTCCCTGGGCGGTATCTTGATATTCGTGGAATTCCAGCCGGCAGCCGGCCCATAGTGGCCAAGGGCCTATCTGGTACTGACAAAGGCTTCTGCCCAGGGAACCAAATTTCGTCAACCCACGTTCCTGGTCTCAGTTTGCAGAGCTCCATGGGCACTCTCAAAGCAGCACGAGTTGGCACGGGTGGCAGCTTGTCCCTGGGCGGCATCTTGATATTCGTGGAAACCCAGGAACAGCCGGCCCCGGAGGGCTGAGGGACTACCTGGTACTGACAAATGCTTCTGTCTGGGAAAACAAAACCCACTACCTCACGTTCCGGGTCTCAGTTTGCAGAGCTCCATGGGCACTCTCAAAGCAGCCCGAGTTGGCACAGGTGGCAGCTTGTCCCTGGGCGGCATCTTGATATTCGTGGAAACCCAGCAAGCAGCCTACTCCCAAGGCCCGAGGGTTTGCCTGGTAATGACAGAGGCTTCTTCCCGGGATAACAAAACCCACCAGCCCACGTTCCTGGTCTGAAATTGCAGAGCTCCATGGGCACTCTCAAAGCAGTCCTAGTTGGCACAGGTGGCAGCTTGTCCCTGGGCGGCAGCTTGATATTCGTGAAAATCCAGCAGGCCGCCGGCCAGAAAGGGCCGAGGCCCTAACTCGTACTGACAAAGGCTTCTGCCCAGGGAACCAAATTTCGTCAACCTACGTTCCTGGTCTCAGTTTGCAGAGTTCCATGGACACTCTCAAAGCAGCCCGAGTTGGCACAGGTGGCAGCTTGTCCCTGGGCGGCATCTTGATATTCGTGGAAATCCGGCAAGCAGCCTGCTCCGGAGGAACAAGGCCCTACCTGGTACTGACAAAGGCTTCTGCCCGGGAAAACAAATCCCACAACCCCACGTTCCTGGTCTCAGATTGCAGAGCTCCATGGGCACTCTCAAAGAAGCCCGAGTTGGTACAGGCGGCAGCTTGTCCCTGGGCGGCATCTTGATATTCGTGGAAATCCAGCAGGCAGCCGGCCCCGAAGGGCTGAGGGCCTACCCAGTACAAAGAAATGCTTCTGCCCGGGAAAACAAAACCCACCACCCGACGTTCCTGGTCTCAGATTGCAGAGCTCCATGGGATGTCTCAAAGCAGCCGAGTTGGCACAGGTGGCAGCTTGTCCCTGGGCGGCATCTTGATATTTGTGGAAATCCAGCGGGCAGCCGGCCCCGAAGGCCTCAGGGCCTACATGGTACTAACAAAGGATTCTGCCTGGGGAAACATAACCCACAACCCCACGTTCCAGGTCTCAGTTTGCAGAGCACCGTGGGCACTCTCAAAGCAGCCCGAGTTGGCAAAGGTGGCAGCTTGTCCCTGGGCGGCACCTTAATATTCGTGGAAATCCAGCGGGCAGCCGGACCCGAAAGGCCTCAGGGCCTACATGGTACTAACAAAGGATTCTGCCTGGGGAAACATAACCCACAACCCCACGTTCCTGGTCTCAGTTTGCAGAGCACCGTGGGCACTCTCAAAGCAGCCCGAGTTGGCACAGGTGGTAGCTTGTACCTGGGCGGCATCTTAATATTCGTGGAAATCCAGCAGGCAGCCAGCCGCGAAGGGCCAACGGCCTCCCTGGTACTGACAAAGGCTTCTTCCTGGGGAAACAAAACCCACCACCCCACGTTCCTGGTCTCAGTTTCCAGAGCTCCATGGGCACGCTCAAAGCAGCCCGAGTTGGCACAGGTGGCAGCTTGTCCCTGGGCGGCATCTTGATATTCGTCAAAATCCAGCAGGCAGCCGGCCACGAAGGGCCGAGGGCCTACCTGGTACTGAAAATGCTTCTGCCCGGGAAAATAAAACCCTCCAGCCCACGTTCCTGGTCTCATTTTGCAGAGCTCCATGGGCACTCTCAAAGCAGCCCGAGTTGGCACAGGTGGCAGCTTGTGCCTGGGCGGCATCTTGATATTGATGGAAATCCATCAGGCAGCCGGCTTGAGGGCCGAGGGCCTACCTGGTACTGACAAAGGCTTCTGCCTGGGAAAACAAAACCCACCAGCCCACGTTCCTGGTCTCAGTTTGCAGAGCTCCATGGGCACTCTCAAAGCAGCCCGAGTTGGCACAGGTGGCAGCCTGGAACTTGGCGGCATCTTCAGATTCGTGGAAATCCGGAAGTCTGCCGGCCGCGATTGGTCGAGGGCCTACCCGGCACTAACAAATGCTTTTGCCCGGGAAAACAAAACGCACCAGCCCACGTTCCTGGTCTCAGTTTGCAGAGCTCCATGGGCACTCTCAAAGCAGCCCGAGTTGGCACAAGTGGCAGCTTGTCCCTGGGCGGCATATTGATATTCGTGGAAATCCAGCAAGCAGCCGGCCAGAAAGGTCCGAGGGCCTACCTGGTACTGCAAATGCTTCTGCCCGAGAAAATAAAACCCACCAGCCCACATTAATGGTCTCAGTTTGCAGAGATCCATGGGCACTCTCAAAGCAGCGCGAGTTGGCACAGGTGGCAGCTTGTCCCTGGGCGGCATCTTGATATTCGTGGAAATCTAGCGAGCTGCCGGCCCCGAAGGGCCGAGGCCTGACCTGGTACTAACAAATGCTTCTGCCCGGAAAAACAAAACCCACCAGCCCACGTTCCTGGTCTCAGATTGCAGAGCTCCATGGGCACTCTCAAAGAAGCCCGAGTTGGCACAGGTGGCAGCTTGTCCTTGGGCAGCATCTTCAAAAATGTGGAAATACAGCAGGCAGCCGGCCCTGAGGGTCGAGGGCCTACCCGGTACTAACAAATGCTTCTGCCCGGGAAAACAAAACCCACCAGCCCACGTTCCTGGTCTCAGATTGCAGAGCTCCATGGGAAGTCTCAAAGCAGCCCGAGTTGGCACAAGTGGCAGCTTGTCCCTGGGCGGCATCTTGATATTTGTGGAAATCCAGCGGGCAGCCGGCCCCGAAGGCCTCAGGGCCTACATGGTACTAACAAAGGATTCTGCCTGGGGAAACCAAACCCACAACTCCACGTTCCTGGTCTCAGTTTGCAGAGCTCCATGGGCACTCTCAAAGCAGCCCGAGTTGGCACAGGTGGCAGCTTGTCCCTGGGCGGCACCTTGATATTCGTGGAAATACATCCGGCAGCCGGCCCATAGTGGCCGAGGGCCTATCTGGTACTGACAAAGGCTTCTGTCCAGGGAAGCAAATTTCGTCAACCCACGTTCCTGGTCTCAGTTTGCAGAGCTCCATTGGCACTCTCAAAGCAGCCCGAGTTGGCACAGGTGGCAGCTTGTGCCTGGGACGCATCTTCAGATTCGTGGAATTCCAGCAGGCAGCCGGCCCAGAGTGGCCGATGGCCTCCCTGGTACTGACAAAGGCTTCTGCCCAGGCAACTAACTTTCGTCAACCCACGTTCCTGGTCTCAGTTTGCAGAGCTCCATGGGCACTCTCAAAGAAGCCCGAGTTGGCACGGGTGGCAGCTTGTCCCTGGGCGGCATCTTGATATTCGTGGAAATCCAGCAGGCAACCGGCCCCGAAGGGTCGAGGTCCTACCTGATATTGCAAATGCTTATGCCCGGGAAAATAAAACCCACAACCCCACGTTCCTGGTATTAGTTTGAAGAGCTCCATGGGCACTCTCAAAGAGTCCCGAATTGGCACAGGTGGCAGCTTGTCCCTGGGCGGTATCTTGATATTCGTGGAATTCCAGCCGGCAGCCGGCCCATAGTGGCCAAGGGCCTATCTGGTACTGACAAAGGCTTCTGCCCAGGGAACCAAATTTCGTCAACCCACGTTCCTGGTCTCAGTTTGCAGAGCTCCATGGGCACTCTCAAAGCAGCACGAGTTGGCACGGGTGGCAGCTTGTCCCTGGGCGGCATCTTGATATTCGTGGAAACCCAGGAACAGCCGGCCCCGGAGGGCTGAGGGACTACCTGGTACTGACAAATGCTTCTGTCTGGGAAAACAAAACCCACTACCTCACGTTCCGGGTCTCAGTTTGCAGAGCTCCATGGGCACTCTCAAAGCAGCCCGAGTTGGCACAGGTGGCAGCTTGTCCCTGGGCAGCATCTTGATATTCGTGGAAACCCAGCAAGCAGCCTACTCCCAAGGCCCGAGGGTTTACCTGGTAATGACAGAGGCTTCTTCCCGGGGAAACAAAACCCACCAGCCCACGTTCCTGGTCTGAAATTGCAGAGCTCCATGGGCACTCTCAAAGCAGTCCTAGTTGGCACAGGTGGCAGCTTGTCCCTGGGCGGCAGCTTGATATTCGTGAAAATCCAGCAGGCCGCCGGCCAGAAAGGGCCGAGGCCCTAACTCGTACTGACAAAGGCTTCTGCCCAGGGAACCAAATTTCGTCAACACACGTTCCTGGTCTCAGTTTGCAGAGTTCCATGGACACTCTCAAAGCAGCCCGAGTTGGCACAGGTGGCAGCTTGTCCCTGGGCGGCATCTTGATATTCGTGGAAATCCGGCAAGCAGCCTGCTCCGGAGGAACAAGGCCCTACCTGGTACTGACAAAGGCTTCTGCCCGGGAAAACAAATCCCACAACCCCACGTTCCTGGTCTCAGTTTGCAGAGCTCCATGGGCACTCTCAAAGAAGCCCGAGTTGGTACAGGCGGCAGCTTGTCCCTGGGCGGCATCTTGATATTCGTGGAAATCCAGCAGACAGCCGGCCAGAAAGGGCCGAGGGCCTACCTGATACTGCAAATGCTTCTGCCCGGGAAAAAAAAACCCACCAGCCCACGTTAATGGTCTCAGTTTGCAGAGCTCCATGGGCACTCTCAAACCAGCACGAGTTGGCACAGGTGGCAGCTTGTCCCTGGGCGGCACCTTGATATTCGTGGAAATCTAGCGGGCAGCCGGCCCTGAAGGGCCGAGGCCCGACCTGGTACTGACAAAGGCTTCTGCCTGGGGAAACGAAAGCCACCACGGCACGTTCCTGGTCTCAGTTTGCAGAGCTCCATGGGCGCTCTCAAAGCAGCCCAAGTTGGAACAGGTGGCAGCTTGTCCCTGGGCGGCATCTTGATATTTGTGGAAATCCAGCAGGCAGCCGGCCCTGAGGGCCGAGGACCTACCTGGTACTGACAAAGGCTTCTGGCCGGGAAAACAAAACGCACCACCCCACATTCCTGGTCTCAGTTTGCAGAGCTCCATGGGCACTCTCAAAGCAGCCCAAGTTGGCACAGGTGGCAGCTTGTCCCTGGGCGGCATCTTGATATTCGTGGAAATCCAGCAGGCAGCCGGCCCCGAAGGGCTGAGGGCCTACCCAGTACTAAGAAATGCTTCTGCCCGGGAAAACAAAACCCACCACCCGACGTTCCTGGTCTCAGATTGCAGAGCTCCATGGGATGTCTCAAAGCAGCCGAGTTGGCACAGGTGGCAGCTTGTCCCTGGGCGGCATCTTGATATTTGTGGAAATCCAGCGGGCAGCCGGCCCCGAAGGCCTCAGGGCCTACATGGTACTAACAAAGGATTCTGCCTGGGGAAACATAACCCACAACCCCACGTTCCTGGTCTCAGTTTGCAGAGCACCGTGGGCACTCTCAAAGCAGCCCGAGTTGGCAAAGGTGGCAGCTTGTGCCTGGGACGCATCTTCAGATTCGTGGAATTCCAGCGGGCAGCCGGCCCAGAGTGGCCGAGGGCCTCCTTGGTACTGACAAAGGCTTCTGCCCAGGCAACTAACTTTCGTCAAGCCACGTTCCTGGTCTCAGTTTGCAGAGCTCCATGGGCACTCTCAAAGCAGCCTGAGTTGTCACGGGTGGCAGCTTGTCCCTGGGCGGCATCTTCATATTCGTGGAAATCCAGCAGGAAGACAGAGCAGAAGGGCCAAGGGCCTACCTGGTACTGCAAATGCTTCTGCCCGGGAAAACAAAACCTACCAGCCCACGTTCCTGGTCTCAGATTGCAGAGCTCCATGGGCACTCTCAAAGCAGCCCGAGTTGGCACGGGTGGCAGCTTGTCCCTGGGCGGCATCTTGATATTCGTGGAAATCCAGCAGGCAACCGGCCCCGAAGGGTCGAGGTCCTACCTGCTACTGCAAATGCTTATGCCCGGGAAAATAAAACCCACAACCCCACGTTCCTGGTATTAGTTTGAAGAGCTCCATGGGCACTCTCAAAGAGTCCCGAATTGGCACAGGTGGCAGCTTGTCCCTGGGCGGTATCTTGATATTCGTGGAATTCCAGCCGGCAGCCGGCCCATAGTGGCCAAGGGCCTATCTGGTACTGACAAAGGCTTCTGCCCAGGGAACCAAATTTCGTCAACCCACGTTCCTGGTCTCAGTTTGCAGAGCTCCATGGGCACTCTCAAAGCAGCACGAGTTGGCACGGGTGGCAGCTTGTCCCTGGGCGGCATCTTGATATTCGTGGAAACCCAGGAACAGCCGGCCCCGGAGGGCTGAGGGCCTACCTGGTACTGACAAATGCTTCTGTCTGGGAAAACAAAACCCACTACCTCACGTTCCGGGTCTCAGTTTGCAGAGCTCCATCGGCACTCTCAAAGCAGCCCGAGTTGGCACAGGTGGCAGCTTGTGCCTGGGCGGCATCTTGATATTCGTGGAAATCCAGCAGACAGCCGGCCAGAAGGGGCCGAGGACCTACCTGATACTGCAAATGCTTCTGCCCGGGAAAAAAAAACCCACCAGCCCACGTTAATGGTCTCAGTTTGCAGAGCTCCATGGGCACTCTCAAACCAGCACGAGTTGGCACAGGTGGCAGCTTGTCCCTGGGCGGCACCTTGATATTCGTGGAAATCCAGCAGGCAGCCGGCCCTGAGGGCCGAGGACCTACCTGGTACTGACAAAGGCTTCTGGCCGGGAAAACAAAACGCACCACCTCACATTCCTGGTCTCAGTTTGCAGAGCTCCATGGGCACTCTCAAAGCAGCCCGAGTTGGCACAGGTGGCAGCTTGTCCCTGGGCGGCATCTTGATATTCGTGGAAATCCAGCAGGCAGCCGGCCCCGAAGGGCTGAGGGCCTACCCAGTACAAAGAAATGCTTCTACCCGGGAAAACAAAACCCACCACCCGACGTTCCTGGTCTCAGATTGCAGAGCTCCATGGGATGTCTCAAAGCAGCCGAGTTGGCACAGGTGGCAGCTTGTCCCTGGGCGGCATCTTGATATTTGTGGAAATCCAGCGGGCAGCCGGCCCCGAAGGCCTCAGGGCCTACATGGTACTAACAAAGGATTCTGCCTGGGGAAACATAACCCACAACCCCACGTTCCAGGTCTCAGTTTGCAGAGCACCGTGGGCACTCTCAAAGCAGCCCGAGTTGGCAAAGGTGGCAGCTTGTCCCTGGGCGGCACCTTAATATTCGTGGAAATCCAGCGGGCAGCCGGACCCGAAAGGCCTCAGGGCCTACATGGTACTAACAAAGGATTCTGCCTGGGGAAACATAACCCACAACCCCACGTTCCTGGTCTCAGTTTGCAGAGCACCGTGGGCACTCTCAAAGCAGCCCGAGTTGGCACAGGTGGCAGCTTGTCCCTGGGCGGCACCTTAATATTCGTGGAAATCCAGCGGGCAGCCGGACCCGAAAGGCCGAGGCCCGACCTGGTACTGACAAAGGCTACTGCATGGGGAAACAAAAGCCACCACCCCACGTTACTGGTCTCAGTTTTCAGAGATCCATGGGCACTCCCAAAGCAGCACGAGTTGGCACAGGTGGCAGATTGTGCCTGGGCGGCATCTTGATATTCGGGGAAATCCAGCCGGCAGCCGGCCCCGAAGGGCCGAAGGCCTAACTGTTACTGACAAAGGCTTCTGCCCAGGGAAACAAAATCCACAACCCCACGTTCTAGGTCTCAGTTTGCTGAGGTCCATGGGCACTCTCAAAGAAGCCCGAGTTGGCACAGGTGGCAGCTTGTGCCTGGGCGGCATCTTGATATTCGTGGAAATCCAGCCGGCAGCCTGCCCCTGAGGAACAAGGCCCTACCAGGTACTGACAAATGCTTCTGCCCGGGGAAATAAATTTCTCCAACCCACGTTCCTGGTCTCAGGTGGCAGAGTTCCATGGGCACTCTCAAAGCAGCCCGAGTTGGCACAGGTGGCAGCTTGTCCCCGGGTGGCATCTTCATAAACGCGGAAATCCAGCCTGCAGCCTGCCCCTGAGGAACAAGGCCCTACCTGGTACTGACAAAGGCTTCTGCACGCGGAAATACAAGCCATAACCACACGTTCCTGGTGTCAGATTGCAGAGCTCCATGGGCACTCTCAAAGCAGCCCGAGTTGGCACAGGTGGCAGCTTGTCCCTGGGCAGTACCTTGATATTCGTGGAAACCCAGGAACAGCCGGCCCCGGAGGGCTGAGGGACTACCTGGTACTGACAAATGCTTCTGTCTGGGAAAACAAAACCCACTACCTCACGTTCCTGGTCTCAGTTTGCAGAGCTCCATCGACACTCCAAAAGCAGCCCTAGTTGGCGCAGGTGGCAGCTTGTCCCTAGGCAGCATATTGATAATCGTAGAAATCCAGCCGGCAGCGTGCCCCTGATGAACAAGGCCCTACATGGTACTGACAAAGGCTTCTGCGAGGGAAAACAAAACCCAGCACCCCACGATCCTGGTCTCAGTTTCCAGAAATCCATGGGCAGTCTCAAAGCAGCCCGAGTTGGCACAGGTGGCAGCTTGTCCCTGGGCGGCATCTTGATATTCGTGGAAACCCAGCAAGCAGCCTACTCCCAAGGGCCGAGGGCCAACCTGGTAATGACAGAGGCTTCTTCCCGGGGAAACAAAACCCACCAGCCCACGTTCCTGGTCTGAAATTGCAGAGCTCCATGGGCACTCACTAAGCAGCCCGAGTTGGCACAGGTGGCAGCTTGTCCCTGGGCGGCATCTTGATATTGATGGAAATCCATCAGGCAGCCGGCTTGAGGGCCGAGGGCCTACCTGGTACTGAAAAAGGCTTCTGCCCGGGAAAACAAATTTTGTCAACCCACGTTCCTGGTCTCAGTTTGCAGAGCTCCATCCACACTCCCAAAGCAGCACGAGTTGTCACAGGTGGCAGCTTGTGCCTGGGCGGCATCTTGATATTCGTGGAAATCCAGCGAGCAGCCGGCCAGAAAGGGCCGAGGGCCTACCGGGTACAGCAAATGCTTCTTCCCGGGAAAACAAAACGCACCACCCCACGTTCCTGGTCTCAGATTGCAGAGCTCCATGGGAAGTCTCAAAGCAGCCCGAGTTGGCACAGGTGGCAGCTTGTCCCTGGGCGGCATCTTCAGATTCGTGGAAATCCAGACGGCAGCCGGCCCCGAAGGGCCGAGAGCTTACCTGGTAATGACAAAGGCTTCTGCCCGGGAAAACAAAACCCACCAGCCCACATTCCTGGTGTCAGTTTACAGAGCTCCATGGGCACTCTCAAAGCAGCCCGAGTTGGCACAGGTAGCAGCTTGTACCTGGGCAGCATCTTAATATTCGTGGAAATCAAGCAGGCAGCTAGCCGCGAAGGGCCAACGGCCTCCCTGGTAGTGACAAACGCTTCTGCCTGGGGATACAAACTCCACCACCCCACCTTCCAGGTCTCAGTTTGCAGAGCTCCATGGGCACTCTCAAAGAAGCCCGAGTTGGCACAGGTGGCAGCTTGTCCCCGGGTGGCATCTTCATAAACGCGGAAATCCAGCCTGCAGCCTGCCCCTGAGGAACAAGGCCCTACCTGGTACTGACAAAGGCTTCTGCACGCGGAAATACAAGCCATAAACACACGTTCCTGGTGTAAGATTGCAGAGCTCCATGGGCACTCTCAAAGCAGCCCAAATTGGCGCAGGTGGCAGCTTGTCCCTGGGCGGCATCTTGATATTCGTTGAAATCCAGCAGGCAGCTGGCCCCGAAGGGCCGAGGGCCTACCTGGAAATGCAAATGCTTCTGCCCGGGAAAACAAAATCCACAACTCCACGTTCCTGGTCTCAGATTGCTGAGGTCCATGGGCACTCTCAAAGAAGCCCGAGTTGGCACAGGTGGCAGCTTGTCCCTGGGCGGCATCTTGATATTCGTGCAATTCCAGCGGGCATCCGGCCCAGACTGGCCGAGGGCCTACCTGGTACAGACAAAAGCTTCTGCCCAGGGAACCAAATTTCGACAACTCACGTTCCTGGTCTCAGTTTGCAGAGCTCCATGGGCACTCTCAAAGCGGCCGGAGTTGGCAGAGGTGGCAGCTTGTCCCTGGGCGGCATCTTGATATTCGTCAAAATCCAGCAGGCAGCCGGCCACGAAGGGCAAAGGGCCTACCTGGTACTGAAAATGCTTCTGCCCGGGAAAATAAAACCCACCAGCCCACGTTCCTGGTCTCATTTTGCGGAGCTCCATGGGCACTCTCAAAGCAGCCCGAGTTGGCACAGGTGGCAGCTTGTGCCTGGGCGGCATCTTGATATTCGTGGAAATCTCGCGGGCAGCAGGCCCCGAAGGGCCGAGGCCCGACCTGGTACTGACAAAGGCTTCTGCCCGGGGAAACAAAAGCCAGCACCGCACGTCCCTGGTCTCAGTTTGCAGAGCTCCATGGGCACTCTCAAAACAGCCCGAGTTGGCAAAGGTGGCAGCTTGTGCCTGGGACGCATCTTCAGATTCGTGGAATTCCAGCGGGCAGCCGGCCCAGAGTGGCCGAGGGCCTCCTTGGTACTGACAAAGGCTTCTGCCCAGGCAACTAACTTTCGTCAACCCACGTTCCTGGTCTCAGTTTGCAGAGCTCCATGGGCACTCTCAAAGCAGCCTGAGTTGTCACGGGTGGCAGCTTGTCCCTGGGCGGCATCTTCATATTCGTGGAAATCCAGCAGGAAGACAGAGCAGAAGGGCCAAGGGCCTACCTGGTACTGCAAATGCTTCTGCCCGGGAAAACAAAACCTACCAGCCCACGTTCCTGGTCTCAGATTGCAGAGCTCCATGGGCACTCTCAAAGCAGCCCGAGTTGGCACGGGTGGCAGCTTGTCCCTGGGCGGCATCTTGATATTCGTGGAAATCCAGCAGGCAACCGGCCCCGAAGTGTCGAGGTCCTACCTGCTACTGCAAATGCTTATGCCCGGGAAAATAAAACCCACAACCCCACGTTCCTGGTATTAGTTTGAAGAGCTCCATGGGCACTCTCAAAGAGTCCCGAATTGGCACAGGTGGCAGCTTGTCCCTGGGCGGTATCTTGATATTCGTGGAATTCCAGCCGGCAGCCGGCCCATAGTGGCCAAGGGCCTATCTGGTACTGACAAAGGCTTCTGCCCAGGGAACCAAATTTCGTCAACCCACGTTCCTGGTCTCAGTTTGCAGAGCTCCATGGGCACTCTCAAAGCAGCACGAGTTGGCACGGGTGGCAGCTTGTCCCTGGGCGGCATCTTGATATTCGTGGAAACCCAGGAACAGCCGGCCCCGGAGGGCTGAGGGCCTACCTGGTACTGACAAATGCTTCTGTCTGGGAAAACAAAACCCACTACCTCACGTTCCGGGTCTCAGTTTGCAGAGCTCCATTGGCACTCTCAAAGCAGCCCGAGTTGGCACAGGTGGCAGCTTGTGCCTGGGCGGCATCTTGATATTCGTGGAAATCCAGCAGACAGCCGGCCAGAAGGGTCCGAGGACCTACCTGATACTGCAAATGCTTCTGCCCGGGAAAAAAAAACCCACCAGCCCACGTTAATGGTCTCAGTTTGCAGAGCTCCATGGGCACTCTCAAACCAGCACGAGTTGGCACAGGTGGCAGCTTGTCCCTGGGCGGCATCTTGATATTTGTGGAAATCCAGCGGGCAGCCGGCCCCGAAGGCCGAGGCCCGACCTCAGGGCCTACATGGTACTAACAAAGGATTCTGCCTGGGGAAACATAACCCACAACCCCACGTTCCAGGTCTCAGTTTGCAGAGCACCGTGGGCACTCTCAAAGCAGCCCGAGTTGGCAAAGGTGGCAGCTTGTCCCTGGGCGGCACCTTAATATTCGTGGAAATCCAGCGGGCAGCCGGACCCGAAAGGCCTCAGGGCCTACATGGTACTAACAAAGGATTCTGCCTGGGGAAACATAACCCACAACCCCACGTTCCTGGTCTCAGTTTGCAGAGCACCGTGGGCACTCTCAAAGCAGCCCGAGTTGGCACAGGTGGCAGCTTGTCCCTGGGCGGCACCTTAATATTCGTGGAAATCCAGCGGGCAGCCGGACCCGAAAGGCCGAGGCCCGACCTGGTACTGACAAAGGCTACTGCATGGGGAAACAAAAGCCACCACCCCACGTTACTGGTCTCAGTTTTCAGAGATCCATGGGCACTCCCAAAGCAGCACGAGTTGGCACAGGTGGCAGATTGTGCCTGGGCGGCATCTTGATATTCGGGGAAATCCAGCCGGCAGCCGGCCCCGAAGGGCCGAAGGCCTAACTGTTACTGACAAAGGCTTCTGCCCAGGGAAACAAAATCCACAACCCCACGTTCTAGGTCTCAGTTTGCTGAGGTCCATGGGCACTCTCAAAGAAGCCCGAGTTGGCACAGGTGGCAGCTTGTGCCTGGGCGGCATCTTGATATTCGTGGAAATCCAGCCGGCAGCCTGCCCCTGAGGAACAAGGCCCTACCAGGTACTGACAAATGCTTCTGCCCGGGGAAATAAATTTCTCCAACCCACGTTCCTGGTCTCAGGTGGCAGAGTTCCATGGGCACTCTCAAAGCAGCCCGAGTTGGCACAGGTGGCAGCTTGTCCCCGGGTGGCATCTTCATAAACGCGGAAATCCAGCCTGCAGCCTGCCCCGGAGGAACAAGGCCCTACCTGGTACTGACAAAGGCTTCTGCACGCGGAAATACAAGCCATAACCACACGTTCCTGGTGTCAGATTGCAGAGCTCCATGGGCACTCTCAAAGCAGCCCGAGTTGGCACAGGTGGCAGCTTGTCCCTGGGCAGTACCTTGATATTCGTGGAAACCCAGGAACAGCCGGCCCCGGAGGGCTGAGGGACTACCTGGTACTGACAAATGCTTCTGTCTGGGCTTCTGGCCGGGAAAACAAAACCCACTACCTCACGTTCCTGGTCTCAGTTTGCAGAGCTCCATCGACACTCCAAAAGCAGCCCTAGTTGGCGCAGGTGGCAGCTTGTCCCTAGGCAGCATATTGATAATCGTAGAAATCCAGCCGGCAGCGTGCCCCTGATGAACAAGGCCCTACATGGTACTGACAAAGGCTTCTGCGAGGGAAAACAAAACCCAGCACCCCACGATCCTGGTCTCAGTTTCCAGAAATCCATGGGCAGTCTCAAAGCAGCCCGAGTTGGCACAGGTGGCAGCTTGTCCCTGGGCGGCATCTTGATATTCGTGGAAACCCAGCAAGCAGCCTACTCCCAAGGGCCGAGGGCCAACCTGGTAATGACAGAGGCTTCTTCCCAGGGAAACAAAATCCACCAGCCCACGTTCTAGGTCTGAAATTGCAGAGCTCCATGGGCACTCACTAAGCAGCCCGAGTTGGCACAGGTGGCAGCTTGTCCCTGGGCGGCATCTTGATATTCGATGGAAATCCATCAGGCAGCCGGCTTGAGGGCCGAGGGCCTACCTGGTACTGAAAATAGGCTTCTGCCCAGGGAAAACAAATTTTGTCAACCCACGTTCCTGGTCTCAGTTTACAGAGCTCCATCCACACTCCCAAAGCAGCACGAGTTGTCACAGGTGGCAGCTTGTGCCTGGGCGGCATCTTGATATTCGTGGAAATCCAGCGAGCAGCCGGCCCCTGAAAGGGCCGAGGGCCTACCGGGTACAGCAAATGCTTCTTCCCGGGGAAATAAATTTCACCACCCCACGTTCCTGGTCTCAGATTGCAGAGCTCCATGGGCACTCTCAAAGCAGCCCGAGTTGGCACAGGTGGCAGCTTGTCCCTGGGCGGCATCTTCAGATTCGTGGAAATCCAGACGGCAGCCGGCCCCGAAGGGCCGAGAGCTTACCTGGTAATGACAAAGGCTTCTGCCTGGGAAAACAAAACCCACCAGCCCACATTCCTGGTGTCAGTTTACAGAGCTCCATGGGCACTCTCAAAGCAGCCCGAGTTGGCACAGGTAGCAGCTTGTACCTGGGCAGCATCTTAATATTCGTGGAAATCCAGCAGGCAGCTAGCCGCGAAGGGCCAACGGCCTCCCTGGTAGTGACAAACGCTTCTGCCTGGGGATACAAACTCCACCACCCCACCTTCCAGGTCTCAGTTTGCAGAGCTCCATGGGCACTCTCAAAGAAGCCCGAGTTGGCACAGGTGGCAGCTTGTCCCCGGGTGGCATCTTCATAAACGCGGAAATCCAGCCTGCAGCCTGCCCCTGAGGAACAAGGCCCTACCTGGTACTGACAAAGGCTTCTGCACGCGGAAATACAAGCCATAAACACACGTTCCTGGTGTAAGATTGCAGAGCTCCATGGGCACTCTCAAAGCAGCCCAAATTGGCGCAGGTGGCAGCTTGTCCCTGGGCGGCATCTTGATATTCGTGGAAATCCAGCAGGCAGCTGGCCCCGAAGGGCCAAGGGCCTACCTGGTAATGCAAAAGCTTCTGCCCGGGAAAACAAAATCCACAACTCCACGTTCCTGGTCTCAGATTGCTGAGGTCCATGGGCACTCTCAAAGAAGCCCGAGTTGGCACAGGTGGCAGCTTGTCCCTGGGCGGCATCTTGATATTCGTGCAATTCCAGCGGGCATCCGGCCCAGACTGGCCGAGGGCCTACCTGGTACAGACAAAAGCTTCTGCCCAGGGAACCAAATTTCGACAACTCACGTTCCTGGTCTCAGTTTGCAGAGCTCCATGGGCACTCTCAAAGCGGCCGGAGTTGGCAGAGGTGGCAGCTTGTCCCTGGGCGGCATCTTGATATTCGTCAAAATCCAGCAGGCAGCCGGCCACGAAGGGCAAAGGGACTACCTGGTACTGAAAATGCTTCTGCCCGGGAAAATAAAACCCACCAGCCCACGTTCCTGGTCTCATTTTGCGGAGCTCCATGGGCACTCTCAAAGCAGCCCGAGTTGGCACAGGTGGCAGCTTGTGCCTGGGCGGCATCTTGATATTCGTGGAAATCTAGCGGGCAGCTGGCCCCGAAGGGCCGAGGCCCGACCTGGTACTGACAAAAGCTTCTGCCAGGGGAAACAAAAGCCAGCACCGCACGTCCCTGGTCTCAGTTTGCAGAGCTCCATGGGCACTCTCAAAGCAGCCCGAGTTGGCACAGGTGGCAGCTTGTCCCTGGGCGGCATCTTGATATTGATGGAAATCCATCAGGCAGCCGGCTTGAGGGCCGAGGGCCTACCTGGTATTGACAAAGGCTTCTGCCCGGGAAAACAAAACCCACCAGCCCACGTTCCTGGTCTCAGTTTGCAGAGCTCCATGGGCACTCTCAAAGCAGCCCGAGTTGGCACAGGTGGCAGCCTGTCCCTGGGCGGCATCTTGATATTCGTGGAATTCCAGCAGGCAGCCGGCCCCCCACGGCCGTGGCCCTACCTGGTACAGACAAAGGCTTCTGCCCAGGGAACCAAATTTCGTCAACCCACGTTCCTGGTCTCAGTTTGCAGAGCTCCATGGGCACTCTCAAAGAAGCCCGAGTTGGTACAGGCGGCAGCTTGTCCCTGGGAGGCATCTTGATATTCGTGGAAATCCAGCAGGCTGCCGGCCTGAAAGGGCCGAGGGCCTACCTGGTACTGCAAATGCTTCTGCCCGGGAAAAAAAAACCCACCAGCCCACGTTAACGGTCTCAGTTTGCAGAGCTCCATGGGCACTCTCAAAGCAGCCCGAGTTGGCACAGGTGGCAGCCTGGCCCTTGGCGGCATCTTCAGATTCGTGGAAATCCAGGAAATCTGCCGGCCCCGATTGGTCGAGGGCCTACCCGGCACTAGCAAATGCTTTTGCCCGGGAAAACAAAATGCACCAGCCCAAGTTCCTGGTCTCAGTTTGCAGAGCTCCATGGGCACTCTCAAAGCAGCCCGAGTTGGCACAGGTGGCAGCTTGTCCCTGGGCGGCATCTTGATATTCGTGGAAATCCAGCCAGCAGCCGGCCAGAAAGGGCCAAGGGCCTACCTGGTACTGCAAATGCTTCTGCCCGAGAAAATAAAACCCACCAGCCCATTTTAATGGTCTCAGTTTGCAGAGCTCCATGGGCACTCTCAAAGCAGCCCGAGTTGGCACAGGTGGCAGATTGTGCCTGGGCGGCATCTCGATATTCGTGGAAATCCAGGCTACCGGTCCCGAAGGGCCAAAGGCCTACCGAGTACTGACAAAGGCTTCTGCCCGGGGAAACAAATTTCTCCAACCCACGTTCCTGGTCTCAGGTGGCAGAGTTCCATGGGCACTCTCAAAGCAGCCCGAGTTGGCACAGGCGGCAGCTTGTCCCTGGGCGGCATCTTGATATTCGTGGAAATCCAGCCGGCAGCCTGCTCCAGAGGAACAAGGCCCTACCTGGTATTAACAAAGGCCTCTGCCCGGGAAAATAAAACCCACAACCCCACGTTCCTGGTCTCAGTTTGCAGAGCTCCATGGGCACTCTCAAAGAAGCCCGAGTTGGCACAGGTGGCAGCTTGTCCTTGGGCAGCATCTTCAAAAATGTGGAAATACAGCAGGCAGCCGGCCCTGAGGGTCGAGGGCCTACCCGGTACTAACAAATGCTTCTGCCCGGGAAAACAAAACCCACCACCCCACGTTCCTGGTCTCAGTTTGCAGAGCTCCATGGGCACTCTCAAAGCAGCCCGAGTTGGCCCAGGTGGTAGCTTGTCCCTGGGCGGCATCTTGATATTCGTGGAAATCCAGCGAGCAGCTGGCCAGAAAGGGCCGAGGGCCTACCTGGTACTGACAAAGGCTACTGCATGGGGAAACAAAAGCCACCACCCCACGGTCCTGGTCTCAGTTTACAGAGCTCCATGGGCACTCTCAAAGCAGCACGAGTTGGCCCAGGTGGCAGCTTGTCCCTGGGCGGCATCTTGATATTCGTGGAAATCCAGTGGGCAGCCGGCCAGAAAGGGCCGAGGGCCTACCTGGTACTGACAAAGGCTACTGCATGGGGAAACAAAAGCCACCACCCCACGTTCTAGGTCTCAGTTTTCTGAGCTCCATGGGCACTCTCAAAGAAGCCCGAGTTGGCACAGGTGGCAGCTTGTCCCTGGGCGGCATCTTGATATTCGTGGAATTCCAGCAGGCAGCCGGCCCCCTACGGCCGTGGCCCTACCTGGTACAGACAAAGGCTTCTGCCCAGGGAACCAAATTTCGTCAACCCACGTTCCTGGTCTCAGTTTGCAGAGCTCCATCGACACTCCCAAAGCAGCCCGAGTTGGCACAGGTGGCAGCTTGTCCCTGGGCGGCATCTTGATATTCGTGGAAATCCAGCCGGCAGCCTGCCCCTGAGGAACAAGGCCCTACTAGGTACTGACAAATGCTTCTGCCCGGGGAAATAAATTTCTCCAACCCACGTTCCTGGTCTCAGGTGGCAGAGTTCCATGGGCACTCTCAAAGCAGCTCGAGTTGGCACAGGTGGCAGCTTGTCCCTGGGAGGCATCTTGATATTCGTGGAAATCCAGCGAGCAGCCGGCCAGAAAGGGCCGAGGGCCTACCTGGTAATGCAAATGCTTCTTCCCGGGAAAATAAAACCCACAACCCCACGTTCCTGGTCTCAGATTGCAGAGCTCCATGGGAAGTCTCAAAGCAGCCCGAGTTGGCACAGGTGGCAGCTTGTCCCTGGGCGGCATCTTGATATTTGTGGAAATCCAGCGGGCAGCCAGCCAGAAAGGGCCGAGGGCCTACATGGTACTAACAAAGGATTCTGCCTGGGGAAACCAAACCCACAACCCCACGTTCCTGGTCTCAGTTTGCAGAGCACCGTGGGCACTCTCAAAGCAGCCCGAGTTGGCACAGGTGGCAGCTTGTCCCTGGGCGGCACCTTGATATTCGTGGAAATCCAGCGGGCAGCCGGCCCCGAAGGGCCGAGGCCCGACCTGGTACTGAAAAAGGCTACTGCATGGGGAAACAAAAGCCACCACCCCACGGTCCTGGTCTCAGTTTGCAGAGATCCATGGGCACTCCGAAAGCAGCACGAGTTGGCACAGGTGGCAGATTGTGCCTGGGCGGCATCTTGATATTCGGGGAAATCCAGCCGGCAGCCGGCCCCGAAGGGCCGAAGGCCTACCTGGTACTGACAAAGGCTTCTGCCCAGGGAAACAAAATCCACAACCCCACGTTCTAGGTCTCAGTTTGCTGAGGTCCATGGGCACTCTCAAAGAAGCCCGAGTTGGCACAGGTGGCAGCTTGTGCCTGGGCGGCATCTTGATATTCGTGGAATTCCAGCAAGCAGCCGGCCCCCTACGGCCGTGGCCCTACCTGGAACAGACATAGGCTTCTGCCCAGGGAACCAAATTTCGTCAACCCACGTTCCTGGTCTCAGTCTGCAGAGCTCCATCGACACTCCCAAAGCAGCCCGAGTTGGCACAGGTGGCAGCTTGTCCCTGGGCGGCATCTTGATATTCGTGGAAATCCAGCCGGCAGCCTGCCCCTGAGGAACAAGGCCCTACCAGGTACTGACAAATGCTTCTGCCTAAGGAAATAAATTTCTCCAACCCACGTTCCTGGTCTCAGGTGGCAGAGTTCCATGGGCACTCTCAAAGCAGCACGAGTTGGCACAGGTGGCAGCTTGTCCCTGTGAGGCATCTTGATATTCGTGGAAATCCAGCGAGCAGCCGGCCAGAAAGGGCCGAGGCCTACCTGGTACTGCAAATGCTTCTTCTCGGGAAAATAAAACCCACCAGCCCACGTTCCTGGTCTCAGATTGCAGAGCTCCATGGGAAGTCTCAAAGCAGCCCGAGTTGGCACAGGTGGCAGCTTGTCCCTGTGAGGCATCTTGATATTCGTGGAAATCCAGCGAGCAGCCGGCCAGAAAGGGCCGAGGCCTACCTGGTACTGCAAATGCTTCTTCTCGGGAAAATAAAACCCACCAGCCCACATTCCTGGTCTCAGATTGCAGAGCTCCATGGGAAGTCTCAAAGCAGCCCGAGTTGGCACAGGTGGCAGCTTGTCCCTGGGCGGCATCTTCAGATTCGTGGAAATCCAGACGGCAGCCGGCCACGAAGGGCTGAGAACTTACCTGGTAATGACAAAGGCTTCTGCCCGGGAAAACAAAACCCAGCACCCCACGATCCTGGTCTCAGTTTCCAGAAATCCACGGGCACTCTCAAAGCAGCCCGAGTTGGCCCAGGTGGCAGCTTGTCCCTGGGCGGCATCTTGATATTCGTGGAAACCCAGCAAGCAGCCTACTCCCAAGGGCCGAGGCCCTACCTGGTACTAACAAAGGCTTCAGCCCGGGGAAACAAAACCCACCAGCCCACGTTCCTGGTCTCAGTTTGCAGAGCCCCATGGGCACTCTCAAAGCAGCCTGAGTTGGCACAGGTGGCAGCTTGTCCCTGGGCGGCATCTTGATATTCGTGAAAATCCATCGAGCCGCCGGCCAGAAAGGGCCAAGGCCCTACCTGGTACAGACAAAGGCTTCTGCCCAGGGAACCAAATTTCGTCAACCCACGTTCCTGGTCTCAGTTTGCAGAGCTTCCTGGGCATTCTCAAAGCAGCGCGAGTTGGCACAGGTGGCAGCTTGTCCCTGGGCGGTACCTTGATATTCGTGGAATTCCAGCCGGCAGCCGGCCCCCCATGGCCGTGGCCCTACCTGGTACAGACAAAGGCTTCTGCCCAGGGAACCAAATTTCGTCAACCCACGTTAATGGTCTCAGTTTGCAGAGCTCCATGGGAAGTCTCAAAGCAGCCCGAGTTGGCACAGGTGGCAGCTTGTCCCTGGGCGGCATCTTCAGATTCGTGGAAATCCAGCGGGCAGCCGGCCAGAAAGGGCCGAGGGCCTACATGGTACTAACAAAGGATTCTGCCTGGGGAAACCAAACCCACAACCCCACGTTCCTGGTCTCAGTTTGCAGAGCACCGTGGGCACTCTCAAAGCAGCCCGAGTTGGCACAGGTGGCAGCTTGTCCCTGGGCGGCACCTTGATATTCGTGGAAATCCAGCGGGCAGCCGGCCCCGAAGGGCCGAGGCCCGACCTGGTACTGAAAAAGGCTACTGCATGGGGAAACAAAAGCCACCACCCCACGGTCCTGGTCTCAGTTTGCAGAGATCCATGGGCACTCCGAAAGCAGCACGAGTTGGCACAGGTGGCAGATTGTGCCTGGGCGGCATCTTGATATTCGGGGAAATCCAGCCGGCAGCCGGCCCCGAAGGGCCGAAGGCCTACCTGGTACTGACAAAGGCTTCTGCCCAGGGAAACAAAATCCACAACCCCACGTTCTAGGTCTCAGTTTGCTGAGGTCCATGGGCACTCTCAAAGAAGCCCGAGTTGGCACAGGTGGCAGCTTGTGCCTGGGCGGCATCTTGATATTCGTGGAATTCCAGCAAGCAGCCGGCCCCCTACGGCCGTGGCCCTACCTGGAACAGACATAGGCTTCTGCCCAGGGAACCAAATTTCGTCAACCCACGTTCCTGGTCTCAGTCTGCAGAGCTCCATCGACACTCCCAAAGCAGCACGAGTTGGCACAGGTGGCAGCTTGTCCCTGGGCGGCATCTTGATATTCGTGGAAATCCAGCCGGCAGCCTGCCCCTGAGGAACAAGGCCCTACCAGGTACTGACAAATGCTTCTGCCTAAGGAAATAAATTTCTCCAACCCACGTTCCTGGTCTCAGGTGGCAGAGTTCCATGGGCACTCTCAAAGCAGCACGAGTTGGCACAGGTGGCAGCTTGTCCCTGTGAGGCATCTTGATATTCGTGGAAATCCAGCGAGCAGCCGGCCAGAAAGGGCCGAGGCCTACCTGGTACTGCAAATGCTTCTTCTCGGGAAAATAAAACCCACCAGCCCACGTTCCTGGTCTCAGATTGCAGAGCTCCATGGGAAGTCTCAAAGCAGCCCGAGTTGGCACAGGTGGCAGCTTGTCCCTGTGAGGCATCTTGATATTCGTGGAAATCCAGCGAGCAGCCGGCCAGAAAGGGCCGAGGCCTACCTGGTACTGCAAATGCTTCTTCTCGGGAAAATAAAACCCACCAGCCCACATTCCTGGTCTCAGATTGCAGAGCTCCATGGGAAGTCTCAAAGCAGCCCGAGTTGGCACAGGTGGCAGCTTGTCCCTGGGCGGCATCTTCAGATTCGTGGAAATCCAGACGGCAGCCGGCCACAAAGGGCTGAGAACTTACCTGGTAATGACAAAGGCTTCTGCCCGGGAAAACAAAACCCAGCACCCCACGATCCTGGTCTCAGTTTCCAGAAATCCACGGGCACTCTCAAAGCAGCCCGAGTTGGCACAGGTGGCAGCTTGTCCCTGGGCGGCATCTTGATATTCGTGGAAACCCAGCAAGCAGCCTACTCCCAAGGGCCGAGGCCCTACCTGGTACAAACAAAGGCTTCAGCCCGGGGAAACAAAACCCACCAGCCCACGTTCCTGGTCTCAGTTTGCAGAGCTCCATGGGCACTCTCAAAGCAGCCTGAGTTGGCCCAGGTGGCAGCTTGTCCCTGGGCGGCATCTTGATATTCGTGAAAATCCATCGAGCCGCCGGCCAGAAAGGGCCAAGGCCCTACCTGGTACAGACAAAGGCTTCTGCCCAGGGAACCAAATTTCGTCAACCCACGTTCCTGGTCTCAGTTTGCAGAGCTTCCTGGGCATTCTCAAAGCAGCCCGAGTTGGCACAGGTGGCAGATTGTCCCTGGGCGGCATTTTGATATTCGTGGAAATCTAGCGGGCAGCCGGCCCCGAAGGGCCGAGGCCTGCCCTGGTACTGACAAAGGCTTCTGCCCAAGGAAACAAAAGCCACCACGGCACGTTCCTGGTCTCAGTTTGCAGAGCTCCATGGGCACTCTCAAAGCAGCCCGAGTTGGCACAGGTGGCAGCTTGTCCCTGGGCGGCATCTTGATATTTGTGGAAATCCAGCAGGCAGCCGGCCCTGAGGGCCGAGGTCCTACCTGGTATTAACAAAGGCCTCTGCCCGGGAAAACAAAACGCACCACCCCACGTTCCAGGTCACAGTTTGCAGAGCTCCATGGGCACTCTCAAAGCAGCCCGAGTTGGCACAGGTGGCAGCTTGTCCCTGGGCGGCATCTTGATATTCGTGGAAATCCAGCAGGCAGCCGGCCCCGAAGGGCCGAGGGCCTACCTGGTACTAACAAATGCTTCTGCCCAGGAAAACAAACCCACCACCCCACGTTCCTGGTCTCAGTTTGTAGAGCACCGTGGGCACTCTCAAAGCAGCCCGAGTTGGCACAGGTGGCAGCTTGTCCCTGGGCGGCATCTTGATATTCGTGGAAATCCAGCCGGCAGCCTGCTCCAGAGGAACAAGGCCCTACCTGGTAATAACAAAGGATTCTGCCTGGGGAAACAAATCCCACAACCGCACGTTCCTGGTCTCAGTTTGCTGAGGTCCATGGACACTCTCAAAGAAGCCCGAGTTTGCCCAGGTGGCAGCTTCTGCCTGGGCGGCATCTTGATATTCGTGGAATTCCAGGAGGCAGCCGGCCACCTACGGCCGTGGCCCTACCTGGTACAGACAAAGGCTTCTGGCCAGGGAACCAAATTTCGGCAACCCACGTTCCTGGTCTCAGTTTGCAGAGCTCCATCGACACTCCCAAAGCAGCATGAGTTGGCACAGGTGGCAGCTTGTCCCTGGGCGGAATCTTGATATTCGTGGAAATCCAGCCGGCAGCCTGCCCCTAAGAAACCAGGCCCTACCAGGTACTGACAAATGCTTCTGCCCGGGAAAATAAACTTCTCCAACCCACGTTCCTGGTCTCAGGTGGCAGAGTTCCATGGGAAGTCTCAAAGAAGCCCGAGTTGGCACAGGTGGCAGCTTGTCCCTGGGCGGCATCTTCAGATTCGTGGAAATCCAGACGGCAGCCGGCCACGAAGGGCCGAGAGCTTACCTGGTACAGCAAATGCTTCTGCCCGGGAAAACAAAATCCACCAGCCCACATTCCTGGTCTCAGTTTGCACAGCTCCATGGGCACTCCCAAAGCAGCACGAGTTGGCACAGGTGGCAGCTTGTACCTGGGCGGCATCTTAATATTCGTGGAAATCCAGCAGGCAGCCAGCCGCGAAGGGCCAACGGCCTCCCTGGTAGTGACAAAGGCTTCTGCCCGGGGAAACAAACCCCACCACCCCACGTTCCAGGTCTCAGTTTACAGACCTCCATGGGCACTCTCAAAGCAGCACGAGTTGGCACAGGTGGCAGCTTGTTCCCGGGTGGCATCTTCAGAAACGCGGAAATCCAGCCGGCAGCCTGCCCCTGAGGAACAAGGCCCTACCTGGTACTGACAAAGGATTCTGCACGCGGAAATACAAGCCATAACCACACGTTCCTGGTGTCAGATTGCAGAGCTCCATGGGCACTCTCAAAGCAGCCAAAATTGGCGCAGGTGGCAGCTTGTCCCTGGGCAGTACCTTGATATTCATGGAAATCCAGGAGGCAGACAGACCCGAAGGGCCGAGGGCCTACCTGGTACTGACAAATGCTTCTGCCCGGGAAAATAAAACCTACCAGCCCACGTTCCTGGTCTCAGTTTGCAGAGCTCCATCGACACTCCCAAAGCAGCACGAGTTGGCACAGGTGGCAGCTTGTCCCTGGGCGGCACCTTGATATTCGTGGAAATCCAGGAGGCAGCCGGACACTGAGCTACAAGGGCCTACCTGATAATGACAAAGGCTTCTGCCCAGGGAAACAAAACGCACCACCCCACGTTCCTGGTCTCAGTTAGCAGAGCTCCATGGGCACTCTCAAAGCAGCCCGAGTTGGCACAGGTGGCAGCTTGTGCCTGGGCGGCATCTCGATATTCGTGGAAATCCAGGCTACCGGTCCCGAAGGGCCAAAGGCCTACCGAGTACTGACAAAGGCTTCTGCCCGGGGAAACAAATTTCTCCAACCCACGTTCCTGGTCTCAGGTGGCAGAGTTCCATGGGCACTCTCAAAGCAGCCCGAGTTGGCACAGGTGGCAGCTTGTCCCTGGGCGGCATCTTGATATTCGTGGAAATCCAGCGGGCAGCCTGCTCCAGAGGAACAAGGCCCTACCTGGTATTAACAAAGGCCTCTGCCCGAGAAAATAAAACCCACAACCCCACGTTCCTGGTCTCAGTTTGCAGAGCTCCATGGGCACTCTCAAAGAAGCCCGAGTTGGCACAGGTGGCAGCTTGTCCTTGGGCAGCATCTTCAAAAATGTGGAAATGCAGCAGGCAGCCGGCCAGAAAGGGCCGAGGGCCTACCCGGTACTAACAAATGCTTCTGCCCGGGAAAACAAAACCCACCACCCCACGTTCCTGGTCTCAGTTTGCAGAGCTCCATGGGCACTCTCAAAGCAGCCCGAGTTGGCACAGGTGGCAGCTTGTCCCTGGGCGGCATCTTGATATTCGTGGAAATCCAGCGAGCAGCCGGCCAGAAAGGGCCGAGGGCCTACCTGGTACTGACAAAGGCTACTGCATGGGGAAACAAAAGCCACCACCCCACGTTCTAGGTCTCAGTTTGCTGAGGTCCATGGGCACTCTCAAAGAAGCCCGAGTTGGCACAGGTGGCAGCTTGTCCCTGGGCGGCATCTTGATATTCGTGGAATTCCAGCAGGCAGCCGGCCACCTACGGCCGTGGCCCTACCTGGTACAGACAAAGGCTTCTGCCCAGGGAACCAAATTTCGTCAACCCACGTTCCTGGTCTCAGTTTACAGAGCTCCATCGACACTCCCAAAGCAGCCCGAGTTGGCACAGGTGGCAGCTTGTCCCTGGGCGGCATCTTGATATTCGTGGAAATCCAGCCGGCAGCCTGCCCCTGAGGAACAAGGCCCTACCAGGTACTGACAAATGCTTCTGCCCGGGGAAATAAATTTCTCCAACCCACGTTCCTGGTCTCAGGTGGCAGAGTTCCATGGGCACTCTCAAAGCAGCCCGAGTTGGCACAGGTGGCAGCTTGTCCCTGGGAGGCATCTTGATATTCGTGGAAATCCAGCGAGCAGCCGGCCAGAAAGGGCCGAGGGCCTACCTGGTAATGCAAATGCTTCTTCCCGGGAAAATAAAACCCACAACCCCACGTTCCTGGTCTCAGATTGCAGAGCTCCATGGGAAGTCTCAAAGCAGCCCGAGTTGGCACAGGTGGCAGCTTGTCCCTGGGCGGCACCTTGATATTTGTGGAAATCCAGCGGGCAGCCGGCCCCGAAGGGCTCAGGGCCTACATGGTACTAACAAAGGATTCTGCTTGGGAAACAAAACCCACAACCCCACGTTCCTGGTCTCAGTTTGCAGAGCTCCATGGGCACTCTCAAAGCAGCCCGAGTTGGCACAGGTGGCAGCTTGTCCCTGGGCGGCATCTTGATATTCGTGGAAATCCAGCAAGCAGCCTAACCCTAAGAAACAGGGGCCTACCTTTTACTGACAAAGGATTCTGCCTGCGGAAACAAAACCCACCAGCCCACGTTCCTGGTCTCAGTTTGCAGAGATCCATGGGCACTCTCAAAGCAGCCCGAGTTGGCACAGGTGGCAGCTTGTCCCTGGGCGACACCTTGATATTCATGGAAATCCAGCGGGCAGCCGGCCCCGAAGGGCCGAGGCCGACATGGTACTGACAAAGGCTACTGCATGGGGAAACAAAAGCCACCACCCCACGGTCCTGGTCTCAGTTTGCAGAGCTCCATGGGCAATCTCAAAGCAGCCCGAGTTGGCACAGGTGGCAGCTTGTCCCTGGGCGGCACCTTGATATTCGTGGAAATCCAGGAGGCAGCCTGACCCTGAGGAACAAGGCCTACCTGGTACTGACAAATGCTTCTGCCCGGGAAATAAAACCTCCAGCCCACGTTCCTGGTCTCAGTTTGCAGAGCTCCATGGGCACTCTCAAAGCAGCCCGAGTTGGCACAGGTGGCAGCTTGTCCCTGGGCGGCATCTTGATATTCGTGGAAATCCAGCGAGCAGCCGGCCACAAAGAGCCGAGGGCCTACCTGGTACTGACAAATGCTTCTGCCCGGGAAAACAAAACCCACCACCCCACGTTCCTGGTCTCAGTTTGCAGAGCTCCATGGGCACTCTCAAAGCAGCCCGAGTTGGCACAGGTGGCAGCTTGTCCCTGGGCGGCATCTTGATATTCGTGGAAATCCAGCGGCAGCCGGCCCCGAAGGGCCAAGGGCCTACCTGGTACTGACAAAGGCTTCTGCCCGGGATAACAAAACCCACAACCCACGTTCCTGGTCTCAGGTTACAGAGCTCCATGGGCACTCTCAAAGCAGCCCGAGTTGGCACAGGTGGCAGCTTGTCCCTGGGCGGCATCTTGATATTCGTGGAAATCCAGCAGGCAGCCTGCCCCAGAGGAACAAGGCCTACCTGGTACTGACAAAGGCTTCTGCCCGCGG
This sequence comes from Motacilla alba alba, assembly GCF_015832195.1. Lineage (NCBI taxonomy): Eukaryota > Metazoa > Chordata > Aves > Passeriformes > Motacillidae > Motacilla > Motacilla alba. Next base: position 159,279 of record NW_024037535.1, read on the forward strand.
AAATAAAACCCACAACCCCACGTTCCTGGTCTCAGTTTGCAGAGCTCCATGGGCACTCTCAAAGCAGCCCGAGTTGGCACAGGTGGCAGCTTGTCCCTGGGCAGCATCTTCAATATTCGTGGAAATGCAGCCGAGCAGCCGGCCAGAAAGGGCCGAGGGCCTACCCGGTACTGACAAATGCTTCTGCCCGGGAAAACAAAACCCACCACCCCACGTTCCTGGTCTCAGTTTGCAGAGCTCCATGGGCACTCTCAAAGCAGCCCGAGTTGGCACAGGTGGCAGCTTGTCCCTGGGCAGCATCTTGATATTCGTGGAAATCCAGCGAGCAGCCGGCCCCTGAAAGGGCCGAGGGCCTACCTGGTACTGACAAAGGCTACTGCCCGGGGAAACAAAAGCCACCACCCCACGGTCCTGGTCTCAGTTTACAGAGCTCCATGGGCACTCTCAAAGCAGCCCGAGTTGGCCCAGGTGGCAGCTTGTCCCTGGGCGGCATCTTGATATTCGTGGAAATCCAGCGAGCAGCCGGCCAGAAAGGGCCGAGGGCCTACCTGGTACTGACAAAGGCTTCTGCCCAGGGAAACAAAAGCCACCACCCCACGTTCCTGGTCTCAGTTTGCAGAGCTCCATGGGCACTCTCAAAGCAGCCCGAGTTGGCACAGGTGGCAGCTTGTCCCTGGGCGGCATCTTGATATTCGTGGAATTCCAGCAGGCAGCCGGCCCCCTACGGCCGTGGCCCTACCTGGTACAGACAAAGGCTTCTGCCCAGGGAACCAAATTTCGTCAACCCACGTTCCTGGTCTCAGTTTGCAGAGCTCCATGGGCACTCTCAAAGCAGCCCGAGTTGGCACAGGTGGCAGCTTGTCCCTGGGCGGCATCTTGATATTCGTGGAAATCCAGCCGGCAGCCTGCCCCTGAGGATCAAGGCCCTACCAGGTACTGACAAATGCTTCTGCCCGGGGAAACAAATTTCTCCAACCCACGTTCCTGGTCTCAGGTGGCAGAGTTCCATGGGCACTCTCAAAGCAGCCCGAGTTGGCACAGGTGGCAGCTTGTCCCTGGGCGGCATCTTGATATTCGTGGAAATCCAGCGAGCAGCCGGCCCCGAAAGGGCCGAGGGCCTACCTGGTAATAACAAATGCTTCTTCCCGGGAAAATAAAACCCACAACCCCACGTTCCTGGTCTCAGATTGCAGAGCTCCATGGGAAGTCTCAAAGCAGCCCGAGTTGGCACAGGTGGCAGCTTGTCCCTGGGCGGCATCTTGATATTGGTAGAAATCCAGCGGGCAGTCGGCCCCGAAGGGCTCAGGGCCTACATGGTACTAACAAAGGATTCTGCCTGGGGAAACAAATCCCACAACCCCACGTTCCTGGTCTCAGTTTGCAGAGGTCCATGGACACTCTCAAAGAAGCCCGAGTTGACACAGGTGGCAGCTTGTCCCTGGGCGGCATCTTGATATTCGTGGAAATCCAGCAGGCAGCCGGCCAGGTGGCAGAGTTCCATGGGCCAGTGGCCCTACCTGGTACTGACAAAGGCTTCTGCCCAGGGAACAAAATTTCACCAACCCACGTTCCTGGTCTCAGTTTGCAGAGCTCCATGGGCACTCTCAAAGCAGCCCGAGTTGGCACAGGTGGCAGCTTGTCCCTGGGCGGCACCTTGATATTCGTGGAAATCCAGGAGGCAGCCGGACACTGAGCTACAAGGGCCTACCTGATAATGACAAAGGCTTCTGCCCAGGGAAACAAAACGCACCACCCCACGTTCCTGGTCTCAGTTAGCAGAGCTCCATGGGCACTCTCAAAGCAGCCCGAGTTGGCACAGGTGGCAGCTTGTGCCTGGGCGGCATCTCGATATTCGTGGAAATCCAGGCTACCGGTCCCGAAGGGCCAAAGGCCTACCGAGTACTGACAAAGGCTTCTGCCCGGGGAAACAAATTTCTCCAACCCACGTTCCTGGTCTCAGGTGGCAGAGTTCCATGGGCACTCTCAAAGCAGCCCGAGTTGGCACAGGTGGCAGCTTGTCCCTGGGCGGCATCTTGATATTCGTGGAAATCCAGCCGGCAGCCTGCTCCAGAGGAACAAGGCCCTACCTGGTATTAACAAAGGCCTCTGCCCGGGAAAATAAAACCCACAACCCCACGTTCCTGGTCTCAGTTTGCAGAGCTCCATGGGCACTCTCAAAGAAGCCCGAGTTGGCACAGGTGGCAGCTTGTCCTTGGGCAGCATCTTCAAAAATGTGGAAATACAGCAGGCAGCCGGCCCTGAGGGTCGAGGGCCTACCCGGTACTAACAAATGCTTCTGCCCGGGAAAACAAAACCCACCACCCCACGTTCCTGGTCTCAGTTTGCAGAGCTCCATGGGCACTCTCAAAGCAGCCCGAGTTGGCACAGGTGGCAGCTTGTCCCTGGGCGGCATCTTGATATTCGTGGAAATCCAGCGAGCAGCCGGCCAGAAAGGGCCGAGGGCCTACCTGGTACTGACAAATGCTTCTGCCCGGGAAACAAAAGCCACCACCCCACGTTCCTGGTCTCAGTTTACAGAGCTCCATGGGCACTCTCAAAGCAGCCCGAGTTGGCCCAGGTGGCAGCTTGTCCCTGGGCGGCATCTTGATATTCGTGGAAATCCAGCGAGCAGCCGGCCAGAAAGGGCCGAGGGCCTACCTGGTACTGACAAAGGCTACTGCATGGGGAAACAAAAGCCACCACCCCACGTTCTAGGTCTCAGTTTGCTGAGGTCCATGGGCACTCTCAAAGAAGCCCGAGTTGGCACAGGTGGCAGCTTGTCCCTGGGCGGCATCTTGATATTCGTGGAAATCCAGCAGGCAGCCGGCCACCTACGGCCGTGGCCCTACCTGGTACAGACAAAGGCTTCTGCCCAGGGAAATCCAGCAAATTTCGTCAACCCACGTTCCTGGTCTCAGTTTACAGAGCTCCATCGACACTCCCAAAGCAGCCCGAGTTGGCACAGGTGGCAGCTTGTCCCTGGGCGGCATCTTGATATTCGTGGAAATCCAGCCGGCAGCCTGCCCCTGAGGAACAAGGCCCTACCAGGTACTGACAAATGCTTCTGCCCGGGGAAATAAATTTCTCCAACCCACGTTCCTGGTCTCAGGTGGCAGAGTTCCATGGGCACTCTCAAAGCAGCCCGAGTTGGCACAGGTGGCAGCTTGTCCCTGGGAGGCATCTTGATATTCGTGGAAATCCAGCGAGCAGCCGGCCAGAAAGGGCCGAGGGCCTACCTGGTAATGCAAATGCTTCTTCCCGGGAAAATAAAACCCACAACCCCACGTTCCTGGTCTCAGATTGCAGAGCTCCATGGGAAGTCTCAAAGCAGCCCGAGTTGGCACAGGTGGCAGCTTGTCCCTGGGCGGCACCTTGATATTTGTGGAAATCCAGCGGGCAGCCAGCCCCGAAGGGCTCAGGGCCTACATGGTACTAACAAAGGATTCTGCTTGGGAAACAAAACCCACAACCCCACGTTCCTGGTCTCAGGTGGCAGAGTTCCATGGGCACTCTCAAAGCAGCCCGAGTTGGCACAGGTGGCAGCTTGTCCCTGGGCGGCATCTTGATATTCGTGGAAATCCAGCGAGCAGCCGGACACTGAGCTACAAGGGCCTACCTGATACTGACAAAGGCTTCTGCCCAGGGAAACAAAACGCACCAGCCCACGTTCCTGGTCTCAGTTAGCAGAGCACCATGGGCACTCTCAAAGCAGCCCGAGTTGGCACAGGTGGCAGCTTGTGCCTGGGCGGCATCTCGATATTCATGGAAATCCAGGCTACCGGTCCCGAAGGGCCAAAGGCCTACCTGGTACTGACAAAGGCTTCTGCCTGGGGAAACAAATTTCTCCAACCCACGTTCCTGGTCTCAGTTGGCAGAGTTCCATGGGCACTCTCAAAGCAGCCCGAGTTGGCACAGGTGGCAGCTTGTCCCTGGGCGGCATCTTGATATTCGTGGAAATCCAGCCGGCAGCCTGCTCCAGAGGAACAAGGCCCTACCTGGTATTAACAAAGGCCTCTGCCCGGGAAAATAAAACCCACAACCCCAACGTTCCTGGTCTCAGTTTGCAGAGCTCCATGGGCACTCTCAAAGAAGCCCGAGTTGGCACAGGTGGCAGCTTGTCCTTGGGCGGCATCTTCAGAAATGTGGAAATACAGCAGGCAGCCGGCCCTGAGGGTCGAGGGCCTACCCGGTACTAACAAATGCTTCTGCCCAGGGAAAACAAAACCCACCACCCCACGTTCCTGGTCTCAGTTTGCAGAGCTCCATGGGCACTCTCAAAGCAGCCCGAGTTGGCACAGGTGGCAGCTTGTCCCTGGGCGGCATCTTGATATTCGTGGAAATCCAGCGAGCAGCCGGCCAGAAAGGGCCGAGGGCCTACCTGGTACTGACAAAGGCTTCTGCCCGGGAAAACAAAACGCACAACCCCACGTTCCTGGTCTCAGATTGCAGAGCTCCATGGGCACTCTCAAAGCAGCCCGAGTTGGCACAGGTGGCAGCTTGTCCCTGGGCGGCACCTTGATATTCGTGGAAATCCAGCGGGCAGCCGGCCCAGAGGAACAAACCTGGGCCGAGGGCCTACAGAGCTGGTACTGACAAATCTTCATGCTTCTGCCCGGGAGGGCCTAAACTAAAAATGCCCACAACCCCACGTTCCTGGTCTCAGTTTGCAGAGCTCCATGGGCACTCTCAAAGCAGCCCGAGTTGGCACAGGTGGCAGCTTGTCCCTGGGCGGCATCTTGATATTCGTGGAAATCCAGCGGGCAGCCGGCCCAGAAGGGCCGAGGGCCTACCTGGTACTGACAAAGGCTACTGCATGGGGAAACAAAAGCCACCACCCCACGGTCCTGGTCTCAGTTTACAGAGCTCCATGGGCACTCTCAAAGCAGCCCGAGTTGGCACAGGTGGCAGCTTGTCCCTGGGCGGCATCTTGATATTCGTGGAAATCCAGCGAGCAGCCGGCCCCGAAGGGCCGAGGGCCTACCTGGTACTGACAAAGGCTTCTGCCCAAGGAAACAAAATCCACAACCCCACGTTCTAGGTCTCAGTTTGCTGAGGTCCATGGGCACTCTCAAAGAAGCCCGAGTTGGCACAGGTGGCAGCTTGTCCCTGGGCGGCATCTTGATATTCGTGGAAATCCAGCAGGCAGCCGGCCCCCTACGGCCGTGGCCCTACCTGGTACAGACAAAGGCTTCTGCCCAGGGAACCAAATTTCGTCAACCCACGTTCCTGGTCTCAGTTTACAGAGCTCCATCGACACTCCCAAAGCAGCCCGAGTTGGCACAGGTGGCAGCTTGTCCCTGGGCGGCATCTTGATATTCGTGGAAATCCAGCCGGCAGCCTGCCCCTGAGGAACAAGGCCCTACCAGGTACTGACAAATGCTTCTGCCCGGGGAAATAAATTTCTCCAACCCACGTTCCTGGTCTCAGGTGGCAGAGTTCCATGGGCACTCTCAAAGCAGCCCGAGTTGGCACAGGTGGCAGCTTGTCCCTGGGAGGCATCTTGATATTCGTGGAAATCCAGCGAGCAGCCGGCCAGAAAGGGCCGAGGGCCTACCTGGTAATGCAAATGCTTCTTCCCGGGAAAATAAAACCCACAACCCCACGTTCCTGGTCTCAGTTTGCAGAGCACCGCGGGCACTCTAAAAGCAACCCGAGTTGTCACAGGTGGCAGTTTGTCCCTGGGCGGCACCTTGATATTCGTGGAAATCCAGCGGGCAGCCAGCCCCGAAGGGCCGAGGGCCGACATGGTACTGACAAAGGCTACTGCATGGGGAAACAAAAGCCACCACCCCACGGTCCGGGTCTCAGTTTGCAGAGCTCCATGGGCAATCTCAAAGCAGCCCGAGTTGGCACAGGTGGCAGCTTGTCCCTGGGCGGCACCTAGATATTCGTGGAAATCCAGGAGGCAGCCGGACACTGAGCTACAAGGGCCTACCTGATACTGACAAAGGCTTCTGCCCAGGGAAACAAAACGCACCACCCCACGTTCCTGATCTCAGTTAGCAGAGCACCATGGGCACTCTCAAAGCAGCCCGAGTTGGCACAGGTGGCAGCTTGTGCCTGGGCGGCATCTCGATATTCATGGAAATCCAGGCTACCGGTCCCGAAGGGCCAAAGGCCTACCTGGTACTGACAAAGGCTTCTGCCTGGGGAAACAAATTTCTCTAACCCACGTTCCTGGTCTCAGGTGGCAGAGTTCCATGGGCACTCTCAAAGCAGCCCGAGTTGGCACAGGTGGCAGCTTGTCCCTGGGAGGCATCTTGATATTCGTGGAAATCCAGCAGGCAGCCTGCTCCAGAGGAACAAGGCCCTACCTGGTATTAACAAAGGCCTCTGCCCGGGAAAATAAAACCCACAACCCCACGTTCCTGGTCTCAGTTTGCAGAGCTCCATGGGCACTCTCAAAGAAGCCCGAGTTGGCACAGGTGGCAGCTTGTCCTTGGGCGGCATCTTCAGAAATGTGGAAATACAGCAGGCAGCCGGCCCTGAGGGTCGAGGGCCTACCCGGTACTAACAAATGCTTCTGCCCGGGAAAACAAAACCCACCACCCCACGTTCCTGGTCTCAGTTTGCAGAGCTCCATGGGCACTCTCAAAGCAGCCCGAGTTGGCCCAGGTGGCAGCTTGTCCCTGGGCGGCATCTTGATATTCGTGGAAATCCAGCGAGCAGCCGGCCAGAAAGGGCCGAGGGCCTACCTGGTACTGACAAAGGCTTCTGCCCGGGAAAACAAAACCCACCACCCCACGTTCCTGGTCTCAGATTGCAGAGCTCCATGGGCACTCTCAAAGCAGCCCGAGTTGGCACAGGTGGCAGCTTGTCCCTGGGCGGCATCTTGATATTCGTGGAAATCCAGAGGGCAGCCGGCCCCGAAGGGCTCAGGGCCTACATGGTACTGACAAAGGATTCTGCCTGGGGAAACAAAACGCACCACCCCACGTTCCTGGTCTCAGTTTGCAGAGCACCATGGGCACTCTCAAAGCAGCCCGAGTTGGCACAGGTGGCAGCCTGTCCCTGGGCGGCACCTGGATATTCGTGGAAATCCAGCGGGCAGCCGGCCCCGAAGGGCCGAGGCCCGACCTGGTACTGACAAAGGCTACTGCATGGGGAAACAAAAGCCACCACCCCACGGTCCTGGTCTCAGTTTGCAGAGATCCATGGGCACTCCGAAAGCAGCACGAGTTGGCACAGGTGGCAGCTTGTCCCTGGGCGGCATCTTGATATTCGTGGAAATCCAGCCGGCAGCCGGCCCCGAAGGGCCGAGGGCCAACCTGGTACTGACAAAGGCTTCTGCCTGGGGAAACAAAATCCACAACCCCACGTTCTAGGTCTCAGTTTGCTGAGGTCCATGGGCACTCTCAAAGAAGCCCGAGTTGGCACAGGTGGCAGCTTGTCCCTGGGCGGCATCTTGATATTCGTGGAATTCCAGCAGGCAGCCGGCCCCCTACGGCCGTGGCCCTACCTGGTACTGACAAAGGCTTCTGCCCGCGGAACCAAATTTCGTCAACCCACGTTCCTGGTCTCAGTTTACAGAGCTCCATCGACACTCCCAAAGCAGCCCGAGTTGGCACAGGTGGCAGCTTGTCCCTGGGCGGCATCCTGATATTCGTGGAAATCCAGCCGGCAGCCTGCCCCTGAGGAACAAGGCCCTACCAGGTACTGACAAATGCTTCTGCCCGGGGAAATAAATTTCTCCAACCCACGTTCCTGGTCTCAGGTGGCAGAGTTCCATGGGCACTCTCAAAGCAGCCCGAGTTGGCACAGGTGGCAGCTTGTCCCTGGGAGGCATCTTGATATTCGTGGAAATCCAGCGAGCAGCCGGCCAGAAACGGCCGAGGGCCTACCTGGTAATACAAATGCTTCTTCCCGGGAAAATAAAACCCACAACCCCACGTTCCTGGTCTCAGATTGCAGAGCTCCATGGGAAGTCTCAAAGCAGCCCGAGTTGGCACAGGTGGCAGCTTGTCCCTGGGCGGCACCTTGATATTCGTGGAAATCCAGCAAGCAGCCTAACCCTAAGAAACAGGGGCCTACCTGGTACTGACAAAGGATTCTGCCTGGGGAAACAAAACGCACAAGCCCACGTTCCTGGTCTCAGTTTGCAGAGTTCCATGGGCACTCTCAAAGCAGCCCGAGTTGGCACAGGTGGCAGCTTGTCCCTGGGCGGCATCTTGATATTCGTGGAAATCCAGCCGGCAGCCTGCTCCAGAGGAACAAGGCCCTACCTGGTATTAACAAAGGCCTCTGCCCGGGAAAATAAAACCCACAACCCCACGTTCCTGGTCTCAGTTTGCAGAGCTCCATGGGCACTCTCAAAGAAGCCCGAGTTGGCACAGGTGGCAGCTTGTCCTTGGGCGGCATCTTCAGAAATGTGGAAATACAGCAGGCAGCCGGCCCTGAGGGTCGAGGGCCTACCCGGTACTAACAAATGCTTCTGCCCGGGAAAACAAAACCCACCACCCCACGTTCCTGGTCTCAGTTTGCAGAGCTCCATGGGCACTCTCAAAGCAGCCCGAGTTGGCCCAGGTGGCAGCTTGTCCCTGGGCGGCATCTTGATATTCGTGGAAATCCAGCGAGCAGCCGGCCAGAAAGGGCCGAGGGCCTACCTGGTACTGAAAATGCTTCTGCCCGGGAAAATAAAACCCACCACCCCACGTTCCTGGTCTCAGTTTGCAGAGATCCATGGGCACTCTCAAAGCAGCACGAGTTGGCACAGGTGGCAGCTTGTGCCTGGGCGGCATCTTGATATTCGTGGAAATCCAGCGGGCAGCCGGCCCTGAAGGGCCGAGGGCCGACCTGGTACTGACAAAGGCTTCTGCCCAAGGAAACAAAACCCACCACCCCACGTTCCTGGTCTCAGTTTGCAGAGCTCCATGGGCACTCTCAAAGCAGCCCGAGTTGGCACAGGTGGCAGCTTGTCCCTGGGCGGCATCTTGATATTCGTGGAAATCCAGCAGGCAGCCGGCCCCCTAGGGCCAGGGCCTACCTGGTACTGCAAAGGCTTCTGCCCGGGAAAATAAAACCCACAACCCCACGTTCCTGGTCTCAGTTTGCAGAGCTCCATGGGCACTCTCAAAGCAGCCCGAGTTGGCACAGGTGGCAGCTTGTCCCTGGGCCTGGGCGGCATCTGAAGGGCCGAGGCCCGACCAGGTACTGATATTCGTGGAAATCCAAAGCAGAGCACACGTGGCCGGCCCTGGGCGGCATCTTGATATTCGAGAGGCCCGACCGAGGTACTGACAAATGCTTCTGCCCGGGGAAACAAAACCCACCACCCCACGTTCCTGGTCTCAGTTTGCAGAGCTCCATGGGCACTCTCAAAGCAGCCCGAGTTGGCACAGGTGGCAGCTTGTCCCTGGGCGGCATCTTGATATTCGTGGAAATCCAGCGAGCAGCCGGCCAGAAAGGGCCGAGGGCCTACCTGGTACTGCAAATGCTTCTTCCCGGAAAATAAAACCCACAACCCCACGTTCCTGGTCTCAGATTGCAGAGCTCCATGGGCACTCTCAAAGCAGCCCGAGTTGGCACAGGTGGCAGCTTGTCCCTGGGCGGCACCTTGATATTCGTGGAAATCCAGCGGGCAGCCGGCCCCGAAGGGCCAGGGCCTACATGGTACTGACAAAGGCTTCTGCCTGGGGAAACAAAAGCCACAACCCCACGTTCCTGGTCTCAGTTTGCAGAGTTCCATGGGCACTCTCAAAGCAGCCCGAGTTGGCACAGGTGGCAGCTTGTCCCTGGGCGGCATCTTGATATTCGTGGAAATCCAGCCGGCAGCCTGCCCAAGGAACAAGGGCCTACCTGGTACTGACAAAGGCTTCTGCCCGGGAAACAAAAACCCACAACCCCACGTTCCTGGTCTCAGTTTGCAGAGCTCCATGGGCACTCTCAAAGCAGCCCGAGTTGGCACAGGTGGCAGCTTGTCCCTGGGCGGCATCTTGATAAATTGAGGGACGGGCCTACCCGGACTGTCAAAGGCTTCTGCCCGGGGAAACAAAAGCCACAACCCACGTTCAGTTTGCAGAGCTCCATGGGCACTCTCAAAGCAGCCCGAGTTGGCACAGGTGGCAGCTTGTCCCTGGGCGGCATCTTGATATTCGTGGAAATCCAGCGGCAGCCGGCCCAGAGTATACCTGGTACTGCAAAGGCCTCTGCCCGGGAAAATAAAACCCACAACCCCACGTTCCTGGTCTCAGTTTGCAGAGCTCCATGGGCACTCTCAAAGCAGCCCGAGTTGGCACAGGTGGCAGCTTGTCCCTGGGCGGCATCTTCAGATATGTGGAAATCCAGCAGGCAGCCGGCCCCGAAGGGCCGAGGGCCTACCTGGTACTGACAAAGGCTTCTGCCCGGGGAAACAAAACCCACCACCCCACGTTCCTGGTCTCAGTTTGCAGAGCTCCATGGGCACTCTCAAAGCAGCCCGAGTTGGCCCAGGTGGCAGCTTGTCCCTGGGCGGCATCTTGATATTCGTGGAAATCCAGCGAGCAGCCGGCCAGAAAGGGCCGAGGGCCTACCTGGTACTGAAAATGCTTCTGCCCGGGAAAATAAAACCACCAGCCCACGTTCTAGGTCTCAGTTTGCAGAGTTCCATGGGCACTCTCAAAGCAGCCAGAGTTGGCACAGGTGGCAGCTTGTCCCTGGGCGGCATCTTGATTTTCGTGGAAATCTAGCGGGCAGCCGGCCCTGCAGGGCCGAGGCCCGACCTGGTACTGACAAAGGCTTCTGCGAGGGAAAACAAAACGCACCACCCCACGTTCCTGGTCTCAGTTTGCAGAGCCCCATGGGCACTCTCAAAGCAGCCTGAGTTGGCACAGGTGGCAGCTTGTCCCTGGGCGGCATCTTGATATTCGTGGAAATCCAGCGAGCAGCCGGCCAGAAAGGGCCGAGGGCCTACCTGGTACTGCAAATGCTTCTGCCCGGGAAAATAAAACCCACAACCCCACGTTCCTGGTCTCAGTTTGCAGAGCTCCATGGGCACTCTCAAAGCAGCCCGAGTTGGCACAGGTGGCAGCTTGTGCCTGGGCGGCATCTTGATATTCGTGGAAATCCAGCAGTCTGCCGGCCCCGAAGGGCCGAGGGCCGACCCAGTACTGACAAATGCTTTTGCCCGGGAAAACAAAACCCACCACCCCACGTTCCTGGTCTCAGTTTGCAGAGCTCCATGGGCACTCTCAAAGCAGCCCGAGTTGGCACAGGTGGCAGCTTGTCCCTGGGCGGCATCTTGATATTCGTGGAAATCCAGCGAGCAGCCGGCAAGAAAGGGCCGAGGGCCTACCTGGTACTGCAAATGCTTCTTCCCGAGAAAATAAAACCCACAACCCCACGTTCCTGGTCTCAGATTGCAGAGCTCCATGGGCACTCTCAAAGCAGCCCGAGTTGGCACAGGTGGCAGCTTGTCCCTGGGCGGCATCTTGATATTCATGGAAATCCAGCAGGCAGCCGGCCCCGAAGGCCCGAGGGCCGACCTGGTACTGACAAAGGCTTCTGCCCAGGGAAACAAAAGCCACAACCCCACGTTCCTGGTCTCAGTTTTCAGAGCTCCATGGGCACTCTCAAAGCAGCCCGAGTTGGCACAGGTGGCAGCTTGTCCCTGGGCGGCATCTTGATATTCGTGGAAATCCAGCACGCAGCCGGCCCGAAGGGCCAAGGGCCTACCTGGTACTGACAAAGGCTTCTGCCCGGGGAAATAAATTTCTCCAACCCACGTTCCTGGTCTCAGGTGGCAGAGTTCCATGGGCACTCTCAAAGCAGCCCGAGTTGGCACAGGTGGCAGCTTGTCCCTGGGAGGCATCTTGATATTCGTGGAAATCCAGCCGGCAGCCTGCTCCAGAGGAACAAGGCCCTACCTGGTATTAACAAAGGCCTCTGCCCGGGAAAATAAAACCCACAACCCCACGTTCCTGGTCTCAGTTTGCAGAGCTCCATGGGCACTCTCAAAGCAGCCCGAGTTGGCACAGGTGGCAGCTTGTCCCTGGGCGGCATCTTGATATTCGTGGAAATCCAGCAGGCAGCCGGCCCTGAGGGCCAAGGGCCTACCTGGTACTGACAAATGCTTCTGCCCGGGGAAACAAAACGCACCACCCCACGTTCCTGGTCTCAGTTTGCAGAGCTCCATGGGCACTCTCAAAGCAGCCCGAGTTGGCACAGGTGGCAGCTTGTCCCTGGGCGGCATCTTGATATTCGTGGAAATCCAGCGAGCAGCCGGCACAGAAAGGGCCGAGGGCCTACCTGGTACTGAAAATGCTTCTGCCCGGGAAAATAAAACCCACCACCCCACGTTCCTGGTCTCAGTTTGCAGAGCTCCATGGGCACTCTCAAAGCAGCCCGAGTTGGCACAGGTGGCAGCTTGTCCCTGGGCGGCATCTTGATATTCGTGGAAATCCAGCGGGCAGCCGGCCCTGAAGGGCCGAGGGCCTACCTGGTACTGACAAAGCTTCTGCCCGGGAAAACAAAACCCACAACCCCACGTTCCTGGTCTCAGTTTGCAGAGCTCCATGGGCACTCTCAAAGCAGCCCGAGTTGGCACAGGTGGCAGCTTGTCCCTGGGCGGCATCTTGATATTCGTGGAAATCCAGCGGGCAGCCGGCCCCGAAGGGCCGAGGGCCCGACCTGGTACTGACAAAGGCTACTGCCTGGGGAAACAAAAGCCACCACCCCACGGTCCTGGTCTCAGTTTGCAGAGCTCCATGGGCACTCTCAAAGCAGCCCGAGTTGGCACAGGTGGCAGCTTGTCCCTGGGCGGCATCTTGATATTCGTGGAAATCCAGCAGTCTGCCGGCCTCGATTGTTCGAGGGCCTACCTGGTACTGACAAATGCTTCTGCCCGGGAAAACAAAACCCACCACCCCACGTTCCTGGTCTCAGTTTGCAGAGCTCCATGGGCACTCTCAAAGCAGCCCGAGTTGGCACAGGTGGCAGCTTGTCCCTGGGCGGCATCTTGATATTCGTGGAAATCCAGCGAGCAGCCGGCCAGAAAGGGCCGAGGGCCTACCTGGTACTGCAAATTCTTCCTCCCGGGAAAATAAAACCCACAACCCCACGTTCCTGGTCTCAGATTGCAGAGCTCCATGGGAAGTCTCAAAGAAGCCCGAGCTGGCCAGCTTCTCCCTGGGACAATATTCATGGAAATCCCGGGCAGCCGGCCCCGAAGGGCCCCACGGTACTGTCAAAGGCTACTGCCTGGGGAAAAAAAGCCACCACCCCATGGTCTGGTCAGTTTGCAGCGCTCCATGGGCACTCTCAAAGAAGCCCGAGTTGGCACAGGTGGCAGCTTGTCCCTGGGCGGCATCTTGATATTCGTGGAAATCCAGCAGTCTGCCGGCCCCGATTGTTCGAGGGCCTACCCAGTACTGACAAAGGCTTCTGCCCGGGAAAACAAAACCCACCACCCCACGTTCCTGGTCTCAGTTTGCAGAGCTCCATGGGCACTCTCAAAGCAGCCCGAGTTGGCACAGGTGGCAGCTTGTCCCTGGGCGGCATCTTGATATTCGTGGAAATCCAGCGAGCAGCCGGCCAGAAAGGGCCGAGGGCCTACCTGGTACTGCAAATTCTTCCTCCCGGGAAAATAAAACCCACAACCCCACGTTCCTGGTCTCAGATTGCAGAGATCCATGGGCACTCCCAAAGAAGCACGAGTTGGCACAGGTGGCAGCTTGTCCCTGGGCGGCATCTTGATATTCGGGGAAATCCAGCAGGCAGCCGGCCCTGAAGGGCCGAGGGCCAACCTGGTACTGACAAAGGCTTCTGCCCAAGGAAACAAAATCCACAACCCCACGTTCTAGGTCTCAGTTTGCTGAGGTCCATGGGCACTCTCAAAGAAGCCCGAGTTGGCACAGGTGGCAGCTTGTCCCTGGGCGGCATCTTGATATTCGTGGAATTCCAGCAGGCAGCCGGCCCCCTACGGCCGTGGCCCTACCTGGTACAGACAAAGGCTTCTGCCCAGGGAACCAAAAGCCGTCAACCCACGTTCCTGGTCTCAGTTTACAGAGCTCCATCGACACTCCCAAAGCAGCCCGAGTTGGCACAGGTGGCAGCTTGTCCCTGGGCGGCATCTTGATATTCGTGGAAATCCAGCCGGCAGCCTGCCCCTGAGGAACAAGGCCCTACCAGGTACTGACAAAGGCTTCTGCCCGGGGAAACAAAAGCTCCAACCCACGTTCCTGGTCTCAGGTGGCAGAGTTCCATGGGCACTCTCAAAGCAGCCCGAGTTGGCACAGGTGGCAGCTTGTCCCTGGGAGGCATCTTGATATTCGTGGAAATCCAGCGAGCAGCCGGCCAGAAAGGGCCGAGGGCCTACCTGGTAATGCAAATGCTTCTTCCCGGGAAAATAAAACCCACAACCCCACGTTCCTGGTCTCAGATTGCAGAGCTCCATGGGAAGTCTCAAAGAAGCCCGAGTTGGCACAGGTGGCAGCTTGTCCCTGGGCGGCACCTTGATATTTGTGGAAATCCAGCGGGCAGCCGGCCCTGAAGGGCTCAGGGCCTACATGGTACTAACAAAGGATTCTGCTTGGGAAACAAAACCCACAACCCCACGTTCCTGGTCTCAGTTTGCAGAGCTCTGTGGGCACTCTCAAAGCAGCCCGAGTTGGCACAGGTGGCAGCTTGTCCCTGGGCGGCATCTTGATATTCGTGGAAATCCAGCAAGCAGCCTAAGCCTTAGAAACAGGGGCCTACCTGGTACTGACAAAGGCCCGAGTCTGCCTGCGGGAACCTTGAATTCAAAATCCACCAGCCCACGTTCCTGGTCTCAGTTTGCAGAGCACCAGTTTGCAGGCACTCTCAAAGCAGCCCGAGTTGGCACAGGTGGCAGCTTGTCCCTGGGCGACATCTTGATATTCGTGGAAATCCAGCAGTCTGCCGGCCTCGATTGTTCGAGGGCCTACCCAGTACTGACAAATGCTTCTGCCCGGGAAAACAAAACCCACCACCCCACGTTCCTGGTCTCAGTTTGCAGAGCTCCATGGGCACTCTCAAAGCAGCCCGAGTTGGCACAGGTGGCAGCTTGTCCCTGGGCGGCATCTTGATATTCGTGGAAATCCAGCGCAGCCGGCCCCGAAAGGGCCAAGGGCCTACCTGGTACTGACAAAGGCTTCTGCCCGGGGAAACAAAACCCACCACCCCACGTTCCTGGTCTCAGTTTGCAGAGCTCCA
This sequence comes from Motacilla alba alba, assembly GCF_015832195.1. Lineage (NCBI taxonomy): Eukaryota > Metazoa > Chordata > Aves > Passeriformes > Motacillidae > Motacilla > Motacilla alba. Next base: position 174,426 of record NW_024037535.1, read on the forward strand.
TGGGCACTCTCAAAGCAGCCCGAGTTGGCACAGGTGGCAGCTTGTCCCTGGGCGGCATCTTGATATTCGTGGAAATCCAGCCGGCAGCCGGCCCAGAGGTTCGAGGCCCTACCTGGTACTGACAAAGGCTTCTGCCCGGGAAAACAAAACCCACCACCCCACGTTCCTGGTCTCAGTTTGCAGAGCTCCATGGGCACTCTCAAAGCAGCCCGAGTTGGCACAGGTGGCAGCTTGTCCCTGGGCGGCATCTTGATATTCGTGGAAATCCAGCAGGCAGCCGGCCTGAGGGTCGAGGGCCTACCCAGTACTGCAAATGCTTCTGCCCGGGAAAACAAAACCCACCACCCCACGTTCCTGGTCTCAGTTTGCAGAGCTCCATGGGCACTCTCAAAGCAGCCCGAGTTGGCACAGGTGGCAGCTTGTCCCTGGGCGGCATCTTGATATTCGTGGAAATCCAGCGAGCAGCCGGCCAGAAAGGGCCGAGGGCCTACCTGGTACTGCAAATGCTTCTGCCCGGGAAAATAAAACCCACAACCCCACGTTCCTGGTCTCAGATTGCAGAGCTCCATGGGCACTCTCAAAGCAGCCCGAGTTGGCACAGGTGGCAGCTTGTCCCTGGGCGGCACCTTGATATTCGTGGAAATCCAGCGGGCAGCCGGCCCCGAAGGGCCGAGGCCCTACATGGTACTGACAAAGGCTACTGCCTGGGGAAACAAAAGCCACCACCCCACGGTCCTGGTCTCAGTTTGCAGAGCTCCATGGGCACTCCCAAAGCAGCCCGAGTTGGCAGAGCGTGGCAGCTTGTCCCTGGGCGGCATCTTGATATTCGTGGAAATCCAGCCGGCAGCCGGCCCCGATTGGCCGAGGGCCTACCCAGTACTGACAAATGCTTCTGCCCGGGAAAACAAAATCCACAACCCACGTTCCTGGTCTCAGATTGCAGAGTTCCATGGGCACTCTCAAAGCAGCCCGAGTTGGCACAGGTGGCAGCTTGTCCCTGGGCGGCATCTTGATATTCGTGGAAATCCAGCGAGGCAGCCGGCCACGAAGGGCCGAGGCCCGACCTGGGCCTACCGGGGAAACAAAAGCCACCACCCCACCGTAGTTTGCAGAGATGACAAAGAAGCTTCTGGCCCGGGGGCGGCAAATTCGTCGAAATCCAGGCTACCGGTCCCGAAGGGCAACCCCTGGTACGACAAAGGCTTCCTGGTCTCAGGTTGCAGAGTTCCATGGGCACTCTCAAAGCAGCCCGAGTTGGCACAGGTGGCAGCTTGTCCCTGGGAGGCATCTTGATATTCGTGGAAATCCAGCCGGCAGCCTGCTCCAGAGGAACAAGGCCCTACCTGGTATTAACAAAGGCCTCTGCCCGGGAAAATAAAACCCACAACCCCACGTTCCTGGTCTCAGTTTGCAGAGCTCCATGGGCACTCTCAAAGAAGCCCGAGTTGGCACAGGTGGCAGCTTGTCCTTGGGCGGCATCTTCAGAAATGTGGAAATACAGCAGGCAGCCGGCCCTGAAGGGCCGAGGCTTGACCGGGTACTGACAAAGGCTTCTGCCCGGGAAAACAAAACCCACCACCCCACGTTCCTGGTCTCAGATTGCAGAGCTCCATGGGCACTCTCAAAGCAGCCCGAGTTGGCACAGGTGGCAGCTTGTCCCTGGGCGGCATCTTGATATTGGTGGAAATGCAGCGAGCAGCCGGCCCCGAAGGGCCGAGGGCCTACCTGGTACTGCAAAGGCTTCTGCCCGGGAAAACAAAACCCACCACCCCACGTTCCTGGTCTCAGTTTGCAGTGCTCCATGGGCACTCTCAAAGCAGACCGAGTTGGCACAGGTGGCAGCTTGTCCCTGGGCGGCATCTTGATATTCGTGGAAATCCAGCAGTCTGCCGGCCTCGATTGTTCGAGGGCCTACCCAGTACTGACAAATGCTTCTGCCCGCGAAAACAAAACCCACCAACCCACGTTCCTGGTCTCAGTTTGCAGAGTTCCATGGGCACTCTCAAAGCAGCCCGAGTTGGCACAGGTGGCAGCTTGTCCCTGGGCGGCATCTTGATATTCGTGGAAATCCAGCGAGCAGCCGGCCCTGAAAGGGCCAAGGGCCTACCTGGTACTGCAAAGGCTTCTGCCCGGGAAAACAAAACCCACAACCCCACGTTCCTGGTCTCAGTTTGCAGAGCTCCATGGGCACTCTCAAAGCAGCCTGAGTTGGCCCAGGTGGCAGCTTGTCCCTGGGCGGCACCTGGATATTCGTGGAAATCCAGCGGGCAGCCGGCCCAGAAGGGCCGAGGGCCGACCTGGTACTGACAAAGGCTACTGCATGGGGAAACAAAAGCCACCACCCCATGGTCCTGGTCTCAGTTTGCAGCGCTCCATGGGCACTCTCAAAGCAGCCCGAGTTGGCACGGGTGGCAGCTTGTCCCTGGGCGGCATCTTGATATTCGTGGAAATCCAGCAGTCTGCCGGCCTCGATTGTTTGAGGGCCTACCCAGTACTGACAAATGCTTCTGCCCGGGAAAACAAAACCCACCACCCCACGTTCCTGGTCTCAGTTAGCAGAGCTCCATGGGCACTCTCAAAGCAGCCCGAGTTGGCACAGGTGGCAGCTTGTCCCTGGGCGGCATCTTGATATTCGTGGAAATCCAGCGAGCAGCCGGCCAGAAAGGGCCAAGGGCCTACCTGGTACTGCAAATGCTTCTGCCCGAGAAAATAAAACCCACAACCCCACGTTCCTGGTCTCAGATTGCAGAGCTCCATGGGCACTCTCAAAGCAGCCCGAGTTGGCCCAGGTGGCAGCTTGTCCCTGGGCGACACCTGGATATTCGTGGAAATCCAGCGGGCAGCCGGCCCCGAAGGGCCGAGGCCCGACCTGGTACTGACAAAGGCTACTGCATGGGGAAACAAAAGCCACCACCTCACGGTCCTGGTCTCAGTTTTCAGAGATCCATGGGCACTCCCAAAGAAGCACGAGTTGGCACAGGTGGCAGCTTGTCCCTGGGCGGCATCTTGATATTCGGGGAAATCCAGCCGGCAGCCGGTCCCGAAGGGCCGAGGGCCAACCTGGTACTGACAAAGGCTTCTGCCCAAGGAAACAAAATCCACAACCCCACGTTCTAGGTCTCAGTTTGCTGAGGTCCATGGGCACTCTCAAAGAAGCCCGAGTTGGCACAGGTGGCAGCTTGTCCCTGGGTGGCATCTTGATATTCGTGGAAATCCAGCCGGCAGCCTGCCCCAGAGGAACAAGGCCCTACCAGGTACTGACAAATGCTTCTGCCCGGGGAAATAAAACCCACAACCCCACGTTCCTGGTCTCAGGTGGCAGAGTTCCATGGGCACTCTCAAAGCAGCCCGAGTTGGCACAGGTGGCAGCTTGTCCCTGGGCGGCATCTTGATATTCGTGGAAATCCAGCAAGCAGCCTAACCCTAAGAAACAAGGGCCTACCTTTTACTGAAAAAGGATTCTGCCTGCGGAAACAAAACCCACCAGCCCACGTTCCTGGTCTCAGTTTGCAGAGCACCGCGGGCACTAAAAGCAGCCCGAGTTGTCCCAGGTGGCAGCTTCCCTGGGCCACCTTGATATTCATGGAAAAGCGGGCAGCCGGCCCCGAAGGGCCCACATGGTACTGACAAAGGCTACTGCATGGGGAAACAAAAGTTCCTGGTCTCAGTTTGCAGCGCTCCATGGGCACTCTCAAAGAAGCCCGAGTTGGCACAGGTGGCAGCTTGTCCCTGGGCGGCATCTTGATATTGGTGGAAATCCAGCAGGCAGCCGGCCCCGAAAGGGCTCAAGGGCCTACCTGGTACTAACAAAGGATTCTTCCTGGGGAAACAAAACCCACAACCCCACGTTCCTGGTCTCAGATTGCAGAGCTCCGTGGGCACTCTCAAAGCAGCCCGAGTTGTCACAGGTGGCAGCTTGTCCCTGGGCGGCACCTGGATATTCGTGGAAATGCAGCGGGCAGCCGGCCCCGAAGGGCCGAGGCCCGACCTGGTACTGACAAAGGCTACTCCATGGGGAAACAAAAGCCACCACCCCACGGTCCTGGTCTCAGAGTGCAGAGATCCATGGGCACTCCCAAAGAAGCACGAGTTGGCACAGGTGGCAGCTTGTCCCTGGGCGGCATCTTGATATTCGTGGAAATCCAGCCGGCAGCCGGCCCTGAAGGGCCGAGGGCCAACCTGGTACTGACAAAGGCTTCTGCCCAAGGAAACAAAATCCACAACCTTACGTTCTAGGTCTCAGTTTGCTGAGGTCCATGGGCACTCTCAAAGAAGCCCGAGTTGGCACAGGTGGCAGCTTGTCCCTGGGCGGCATCTTGATATTCGTGGAATTCCAGCAGGCAGCCGGCCCCCTACGGCCGTGGCCCTACCTGGTACAGACAAAGGCTTCTGCCCAGGGAACCAAATTTCGTCAACCCACGTTCCTGGTCTCAGTTTACAGAGCTCCATCGACACTCCCAAAGCAGCCCGAGTTGGCACAGGTGGCAGCTTGTCCCTGGGTGGCATCTTGATATTCGTGGAAATCAAGCCAGCAGCCTGACCCTGAGGAACAAGGCCCTACCAGGTACTGACAAATGCTTCTGCCCGGGGAAATAAATTTCTCCAACCCACGTTCCTGGTCTCAGGTGGCAGAGTTCCATGGGCACTCTCAAAGAAGCCCGAGTTGGCACAGGTGGCAGCTTGTCCCTGGGCGGCATCTTGATATTCGTGGAAATCCAGCAGCAGCAGCCTACCTGGTAATACAAATGCCTTCCCGGGAAAATAAAACCCACAACCCCACGTTCCTGGTCTCAGATTGCAGAGCTCCATGGGAAGTCTCAAAGAAGCCTTGGCACAGGTGGCAGCTTTCCCTGGGCGGCACTGATAAAAGCGGGCATCAGGGCCTACATGGTACTAACAAAGGATTCTGCTTGGGAAACAAAACCCACAACCCCACGTTCCTGGTCTCAGTTTGCAGAGCACCGCGGGCACTCTCAAAGCAGCCCGAGTTGTCACAGGTGGCAGCTTGTCCCTGGGCGACACCTTGATATTCATGGAAATCCAGCGGGCAGCCGGCCCCGAAGGGCCGAGGTCCGACATGGTACTGACAAAGGCTACTGCATGGGGAAACAAAAGCCACCCCCCCACGGTCCTGGTCTCAGTTTGCAGAGCTCCATGGGCAATCTCAAAGCAGCCCGAGTTGGCACAGGTGGCAGCTTGTCCCTGGGCGGCACCTAGATATTCGTGGAAATCCAGGAGGCAGCCGGACACTGAGCTACAAGGGCCTACCTGATACTGACAAATGCTGCTGCCCAGGGAAACAAAACGCACCAGCCCACGTTCCTGGTCTCAGTTAGCAGAGCTCCATGGGCACTCTCAAAGCATCCCGAGTTGGCACAGTTGGCAGCTTGTGCCTGGGCGGCATCTCGATATTCGTGGAAATCCAGGCTACCGGTCCCGAAGGGCCAAAGCCCTACCTAGAACTGACAAAGGCTTCTGCCCAAGGAAACAAAATTCGCCAACCCACATTCCTGGTCTTAGTTTGCTGAGATCCATGGGCACTCTCAAAGAAGCCCGAGTTGGCACAGGTGGCAGCTTGTCCCTGGGCGGCATCTTGATATTGGTGGAAATCCAGCAGGCAGCCGGCCCCGAAGGGCTCAGTGGCCTACATGGTACTAACAAAGGATTCTGCCTGGGGAAACAAAACCCGTCAACCCCACGTTCCTGGTCTCAGTTTGCAGAGCACCGTCGGCACTCTCAAAGCAGCCCGAGTTGGCACAGGTGGCAGCTTGTCCCTGGGCGGCATCTTGATATTCGTGGAAATCAAGCGGGCAGCCGGCCCCGAAGGGCCAAGGCCCGACCTGGTACTGACAAAGGCTACTGCATGGGGAAACAAAAGCCTCCAACCCACGTTCCTGGTCTCAGTGTGCAGAGATCCATGGGCACTCTCAAAGCAGCACGAGTTGGCACAGGTGGCAGCTTGTCCCTGGGCGGCATCTTGATATTCGTGGAAATCCAGCGAGCAGCCGGCCCTGAAGGGCCGAGGGCCAACCTGGTAATGACAAAGGCTTCTGCCCAAGGAAACAAAATCCACAACCCCACGTTCTAGGTCTCAGATTGCTGAGGTCCATGGGCACTCTCAAAGAAGCCCGAGTTGGCACAGGTGGCAGCTTGTCCCTGGGCGGCATCTTGATATTCGTGGAATTCCAGCGGGCAGCCGGCCCCCTACGGCTCAGGGCCCTACCTGGTACTAGACAAAGGCTTCTGCTTGGGAAACAAATTTCGTCAACCCACGTTCCTGTTCTCAGTTTACAGAGCTCCATCGGGCACTCTCCAAAGCAGCCCGAGTTGTCACAGGTGGCAGCTTGTCCCTGGGTGACATCTTGATATTCATGGAAATCCAGCGGGCAGCCTGCCCCTGAAGGAACAAGGCCCTACCAGGTACTGTCAAATGCTACTGCATGGGGAAATAAATTTCACCCCCCCACGTTCCTGGTCTCAGTTGGCAGAGTTCCATGGGCAATCTCAAAGCAGCCCGAGTTGGCACAGGTGGCAGCTTGTCCCTGGGCGGCACCTTGATATTCGTGGAAATCCAGCAAGCAGCCTAACACTAAGCTACAAGGGCATACCTGATACTGACAAAGGATTCTGCCTGCGGAAACAAAACGCACCAGCCCACGTTCCTGGTCTCAGTTTGCAGAGCTCCGCGGGCACTCTCAAAGCATCCCGAGTTGTCACAGGTGGCAGCTTGTGCCTAGGCGGCATCTCGATATTCATGGAAATCCAGCCGGCAGCCGGCCCCGAAGGGCCGAGGTCCGACATGGTACTGACAAAGGCTAAGGAAACTCCACAACCCCACGTTCTAGGTCTCAGTTTGGAGGTCCATGGGCAAAAGAAGCCCGAGTTGGCACAGGTGGCAGCTTGTCCCTGGGCGGCATCTTGATATTCGTGGAATTCCCAGGCACGGTAGGGCCTGGTACCTGGTACAGACAAAGGCTTCTGCAGAGCTTTCGTCATGTTCCTGTTCTCAGCAATCTCGACACTCCCAAAGCAGCCCGAGTTGGCACAGGTGGCAGCTTGTCCCTGGGCGGCACCTTGATATTCGTGGAAATCAAGCAGCCTGCCCCTGAGGCAAGGCCCTACCAGGACACTGAGCCCGGGGAAATAAATTTCAAGTTCCTGGTCTCAGGTAGAGTTCCTGGGCACTACTGACCCGAGTTGGCACATGCTTGTCCCTGGGCGGCCATATTCGTGGAAACCAGCGAAACGAGGGACACCAGCTTCTTCCCGGGACCCACAACCCCACGTTCCTGGTCTCAGATTAGCAGAGCTCCATGGGCAGTCTCAAAGCAGCCCGAGTTGGCACAGGTGGCAGCTTGTCCTTGGGCGGCATCTTCAGATATGTGGAAATACAGCGGGCAGCCGGCCCCGAAAAGCTCAGGGCCTACATGGTACTAACAAAGGATTCTGCCTGGGGAAACAAAACCCACAACCCCACGTTCCTGGTCTCAGTTTGCAGAGCACCGCGGGCACTCTCAAAGCAGCCCAAGTTGGCACAGGTGGCAGCTTGTCCCTGGGCGGCACCTTGATATTCGTGGAAATCCATCGGGCAGCCGGCCCCGAAGGGCCGAGGTCCGACATGATACTGACAAAGGCTACTGCATGGGGAAACAAAAGCCACCCCCCCACGGTCCTGGTCTCAGTTTGCAGAGATCCATGGGCACTCTCAAAGCAGCACGAGTTGGCACAGGTGGCAGCTTGTCCCTGGGCGGCATCTAGATATTCGTGGAAATCCAGGAGGCAGCCGGACCCGAAGTACAGAGGGCCAACCTGATACTGACAAAGGCTTCTGCCCAGGGAAACAAAACGCACCAGCCCACGTTCCTGGTCTCAGTTTGCAGAGCTCCATGGGCACTCTCAAAGCAGCCCGAGTTGGCACAGGTGGCAGCTTGTGCCTGGGCGGCATCTCGATATTCGTGGAAATCCAGGCTACCGGTCCCGAAGGGCCAAAGGCATACCGAGTACTGACAAAGGCTTCTGCCCGGGGAAACAAATTTCTCCAACCCACGTTCCTGGTCTCAGGTGGCAGAGTTCCATGGGCACTCTCAAAGCAGCCCAAGTTGGCACAGGTGGCAGCTTGTCCCTGGGAGGCATCTTGATATTCGTGGAAATCCAGCCGGCAGCCTGCTCCAGAGGAACAAGGCCCTACCTGGTATTAACAAAGGCCTCTGCCCGGGAAAATAAAACCCACAACCCCACGTTCCTGGTCTCAGTTTGCAGAGCTCCATGGGCACTCTCAAAGAAGCCCGAGTTGGCACAGGTGGCAGCTTGTCCTTGGGCGGCATCTTCAGAAATGTGGAAATACAGCAGGCAGCCGGCCCTGAGGGTCGAGGGCCTACCCGGTACTAACAAATGCTTCTGCCCGGGAAAACAAAACCCACCATCCCACGTTCCTGGTCTCAGTTTGCAGAGCTCCATGGGCGCTCTCAAAGCAGCCCGAGTTGGCACAGGTGGCAGCTTGTCCCTGGGCGGCATCTTGATATTCGTGGAAATCCAGCGAGCAGCCGGCCAGAAAGGGCCGAGGGCCTACCTGGTACTGCAAATGCTTCTGCCCGGGAAAATAAAACCACCAGCCCACGTTCTAGGTCTCAGTTTGCAGAGTTCCATGGGCACTCTCAAAGCAGCCAGAGTTGGCAAAGGTGGCAGCTTGTGCATGGGCAGCATCTTGATATTCGTGGAAATCTAGCGGGCAGCCGGGCCCGAAGGGCCGAGGCCCGACATGGTACTGACAAAGGCTACTGCGAGGGAAAACAAAACGCACCACCCCACGTTCCTGGTCTCAGTTTGCAGCGCTCCATGGGCACTCTCAAAGCAGCCCGAGTTGGCACAGTTGGCAGCTTGTCCCTGGGTGGCATCTTGATATTCGTGGAAATCCAGCGGGCAGCCTGCCCCTGTGGAACAAGGCCCTACCAGGTACTGACAAATGCTTCTGCCCGGGGAAATAAATTTCTCCAACCCACGTTCCTGGTCTCAGGTGGCAGAGTTCCATGGGCACTCTCAATGCAGCCCGAGTTGGCACAGGTGGCAGCTTGTCCCTGGGCGGCATCTTGATATTCGTGGAAATCCAGCGAGCAGCCGGCCAGAAAGGGCCGAGGGCCTACCTGGTAATGCAAATGCTTCTTCCCGGGAAAATAAAACCCACAACCCCACGTTCCTGGTCTCAGATTGCAGAGCTCCATGGGAAGTCTCAAAGAAGCCCGAGTTGGCACAGGTGGCAGCTTGTCCCTGGGCGGCACCTTGATATTTGTGGAAATCCAGCCGGCAGCCGGCCCCGAAGGGCTCAGGGCCTACATGGTACTAACAAAGGATTCTGCTTGGGAAACAAAACCCACAACCCCACGTTCCTGGTCTCAGTTTGCAGAGCTCTGTGGGCACTCTCAAAGCAGCCCGAGTTGGCACAGGTGGCAGCTTGTGCCTGGGCGGCATCTTGATATTCGTGGGAATCCAGCAAGTAGCCTAACCCTAAGAAACAGGGGCCTACCTTTTACTGACAAAGGATTCTGCCTGCGGAAACAAAACCCACCAGCCCACGTTCCTGGTCTCAGTTTGCAGAGCACCGCAGGCACTCTCAAAGCAGCCCGAGTTGTCACAGGTGGCAGCTTGTCCCTGGGCGACACCTTGATATTCATGGAAATCCAGCGGGCAGCCGGCCCAGAAGGGCCGAGGTCCGACATGGTACTGTCAAAGGCTACTGCCTGGGGAAACAAAAGCCACCACCCCATGGTCCTGGTCTCAGTTTGCAGCGCTCCATGGGCACTCTCAAAGCAGCCCGAGTTGGCACAGGTGGCAGCTTGTCCCTGGGCGGCATCTTGATATTCGTGAAAATCCAGCAGTCTGCCGGCCTCGATTGTTCGAGGGTCTACCCAGTACTGACAAATGCTTCTGCCCGAGAAAACAAAACCCACCACCCCACGTTCCTGGTCTCACTTTGCAGAGCTCCATGGGCACTCTCAAAGCAGCCCGAGTTGGCACAGGTGGCAGCTTGTCCCTGGGCGGCATCTTGATATTCGTGGAAATCCAGCGAGCAGCCGGCCAGAAAGGGCCGAGGGCCTACCTGGTACTGCAAATTCTTCCTCCCGGGAAAATAAAACCCACAACCCCACGTTCCTGGTCTCAGATTGCAGAGCTCCATGGGAAGTCTCAAAGAAGCCCGAGCTGGCACAGGTGGCAGCTTGTCCCTGGGCGACACCTTGATATTCATGGAAATCCAGCGGGCAGCCGGCCCCGAAGGGCCGAGGTCCGACATGGTACTGTCAAAGGCTACTGCCTGGGGAAACAAAAGCCACCACCCCATGGTCCTGGTCTCAGTTTGCAGCGCTCCATGGGCACTCTCAAAGCAGCCCGAGTTGGCACGGGTGGCAGCTTGTCCCTGGGCGGCATCTTGATATTCGTGGAAATC